>NW_003211803.1:0-4399 GCF_000006405.1 Perkinsus marinus ATCC 50983 | reverse complement strand
GTAAGCTCAGAAATATTATAGGAATGCTGCATTCCAAATGAAAAGTTCCATAGCAGGCGCAGCTAAAAGCTATCAGGTTGATCGAGTAATTCCTCGAACCGTCCATCATCTTCGGCAGCTTCGCCGTTGATGAACCGTATCAAATCGAGTGAGGTATCTTCCAAACTAGATGTGGAACCACGTCTCCCTTCCCCAGAGGCGGACTCAATGTCCTCATCAGAATCTGTCGGAAGCTGTCCGTAGCCAATATCGAAGTTCGGACTGTTAGAGGATGATTTCGAGGGGTCTTTTCCCCGACTCTCGCCAGGACTTTGCTCCCGCGATACTCCAGACGCTTGGGGCGAATGCGAGCTACCAGGCTTATCGAATAACTCTCTGATCCATTCGACATCTTGCTGACCTCCATCCCTGATGTGCTGACCCGAGTCAAACAAGAGGTCGTCCAAACCCGAGATGAGACTCCCGTCATCTTTTCCACCTACCCTCTCCTCCGCAGATGCGGACTTGGCGCCCTCAGCAAAATCAGTCGCAACCTGTCCGATTCCGATTTCGAAGTTTTGAGTGTCAAAGGATGTCCTCATTTGGTCATGACCCCCACTCCCGCCGAGTGTTTTTCCATCTGTTCTACGAAACTTCAGTGATGACCCTTCAGCCAAGAATGTGGAATGGCGTTTCCTCGTAGCATGCTCCACAGTATGTGCATGATCAATGTCGCGGCCTTTTTGACGATCAGAGGTCCACTCCAAACTAGGGTTCCGGACTGCTTCTAGCGGCGATAGGTGAGAGTTGGTCGAGTCATCGGCAGGCATGGAACCGGTCAGTTCGACTCCGTAACGAGTGGAAACCCACTTCCATTTTTCTGCTCTGTTCGCGTGGATTCCAACATAAAGACGTGATCCGCTTCGGCAGAAAATCAGGTTAGATGTCAAGAATGAACCAGGCTTGAGCGATATCTGAATGTACAATTCGCAGAGGAAATTAAAAGTGGAGTCCTTGGGCTCGACATGAAAGCAACGCGGGGTGTCATCGAGTTTCAACGACCCTATTTGTCTCATTCTGCTAATCATGGTTCGGGTATACCACACCAGAGCCGCTTCTTTTGGTCCATCAATCACCTGCTCACGAGTATGCACACCCGGATATTGGACCGTCGCAGTGAAACTCGCCAGTTGACCTCTTTCGCCTTCGGTAACCACGAGCATAAAGTCCTTCAAACCCGGGAGGTTCGAGCGGACCTCACCATGCTCTTGAACTGCCCTGTACGTTCCCGAAGGTAGGTCGCTAGACGTGACATAATCTAGATTCGACCTTCCCAATTCGTGAGCGTTTTTGCCGGATCCATGCGAGGATTCCCATAACGATACATGCAATAGCAGAAAGGGTCTCATAATATAATACCAACGACGAGGAGATGATAACTCAACTACGAAGGGAAAAAGTACTCAAAGTTGGGGATCCTCATCGAGTATACTATCATGACAACCCGAGTGAGAAACCAAGTGAGACTCCGCCGAGAACTTTCGCCAGACGATACAGAAAAAGCTCCATCTGGGTCATGCCTGACTGATCCATTTTTGAATCATGATTCCATGTTTCAGCCTCAGTCCAAACTTAGAGGAATAGACTATTCCGAATAGTCCATGAGAGTTGAATTTTCAGCTCTCTTCATCGCTCGGCTATTGGCCCTATCTCCTTGTCGCGAGTAAGCGCTAAGGAATGTAGACGAGACGGCGTCACCACCGGCTTCATGTCACGAGACTGTCTAAGAGACGCGGGCGTGCGTTAGTAGCCGCTGCTGGCACAAAGATTTTTCCATGGAGGTCCATTTATGGAGCAAGGTCAATGACGACTAAGACCGTTGTGTAGAGTGGAGAGACAGTTGAGCGTCACAAAGAGCGCTAGATTAGTCGAGCGCTCGCCGGGACGCTAGAACTTTTCACTCGGAGAGGCCCAGTTGCTGTAAGTCAGCATCTGATGGGATACGTACGAGGCTTCTGATATCTCCTTCAACTGCATTCTTTGTTTCTTTGTCCCACATGGCTTACCGGATTGGCGGAAAGGTTCGTAACGTTGTGTTTCCACGTGCTGTACTTTTCTATTGTTTCTGGGTTTTGTCTTGAGTTGAGTCTACCTCAGCCAGCACTACCTCCAGTTGAGCGGGGTAGCGTGAGGTTGGGTGTCGAACTGGCTTGTCGAGTCGTGTTTCAGCCGGTTCGATTGTGTTGCGGGTATCACGAACCCTCTGACGTCTGTCGGTTGGTCGTTCCGGATCACTCATGTGATATTGGTGGTTGTAAGCTACGGTTTGTAGCTGATGCGTCGTGAGCACCGTCGGACAGCTGTCTGGTCCCTTCTATGTTCGGTTTAAGAACCACCGAGGTGACTCAGGTCGGTCGGGACTCCTTATTGTCGGTCGGGTTGTTCAGGATTATTCCTGTGGTCCTGAAGGTGTGAGGCTACAACTCATGGCCAAATGTGTGAGATAAAGGGTTGCCAGGAACTCGTTACATCAAAGGAGAAAATGAGCTGTACATCAATGATTTATTTCTAATTTTTTTTTATTCCCTGCTTTCTGTAAAGTCCGACCGCCTTTGAGTGGTGCGGCGCATAATTGGATATACTCGTCTTAATTTTGGAACGGTTTACCATCTCTTTCTTTGATCAGGTTAACTCATTTCATCTATTCCTGCCAACAAATGTCATCGTCCACTCTGTCTGGTATCCTCACTGTGGCAAGCTTTTCAGATTGCATTGACTTGGCTCCTACATTGGTCAAGGTATTAACGGCCTTAACTATCACCATTATACCCATTCTGAAATCGGTAGTGGACGACCCGGTCATCTTCGAAGATGTGGTAGATCGCTGTGACGACGCACTGCAATCTGTAAAGGAGAGAGAGCTATCCGCATCAACTGTTTCTCCACCCCCGGTGACAGAAAGTTCAAATAAAGGAGACGTGGGCAAGACAAATGCTACGAAGAAGTCATCGTCGTCGTCTGAGTCGGGTAAGCCGACCGATGTGGTAGCACCTCTGGACGAAGCTTCTGGACTATTTTCCAAACTTCGTAGAGCCCGGAACCGAGCGGCGTTGAAGGGTATTACGGTGAAGACGATTGATGATCCACTTCCTCGAGAATCTGCAAGGCTACCATCATCTATTGAGGAATGTTTAGTAACCATTGCTTACCCTTGGTATTTCAGTAGTGTATAACTATTGTAGCAATGGAAAATGGTGTCACGCCAAATCTTCTTCCATTATTGTCTTATGTCTATCGAATCTCTACAATTGCCAAGCCATATTGATTCGTCACGGCGATGAAATTTGATAGAGAATATCGCCGTCGTCTGTTTGCTAATATGCGGAGTCTGCAACTCGAACTTTATCATAGATCTCCGGATCTATCGAGTTTTGCTGCTTTCTGCCACTGTCTGACGACGAATGTTGAAACTGAACTGTTAGGTCAAGTACAACAGACCAATCTGAGTGACCCCTACTCTTCTGGAGTGTCCAGTTCTGCAATGTCCCGCCCCCATCTGACTAGAGATCGGAACGGGAAGTGGGAAGGTACGTGTAAGTATACGATAAAATCATGTCCATATAAGAATTGTCGTTTTGAGTAATGAAACCTCTACGAGGTCTCCAGGTATGTTGTCCCACTTTGTTTCTGCCTTAATCGAACGAGTTGCCAGTAGCAGTGCAACTTGTGGTGTAACTATCGTGCTGAAGTTGCTATTCGTCTCTGGACTAACGAATGCCTAAGCGGTCATATCAGGACGGATCTGGTGATCCCTCTGTTGTGGAATGGAATTCGGTGAGGTTCAACATGGATAATGAAGTTTTGGTGCGAAGTATTGTGAACAAACTTAAAACAGCTACTGTTGACTACATAGACGACAACATGGTGTTCCTGCAGCGCTTCACGACTGCAGATCGTGAAGGCCAAACAGCCTTGGCACAACAGTAGCAGGCTCCAGGGTCTCGTGGATCCATCTTTGATGTGGCTGAGAACTTAGCGAACGAGGTTTCTTCGTTAATTCCTTCTTCACCACACTGACAGGTGAACCAGCAGGATTTGCTCCGCACAGCTCAGACCATCTCCATTACGGTCATTGTTCCTTGGCGAGTTGACCAAAATCACTGGATCAAGCAACGAAGATGTAGACGTATGACCTATTGTACATTCTGGAGTAGTACCTATTGGTTTCGCTGAAGACCGAGACCTTTCCATTTCTTCTTCATGGCCAAAGACTAGGCATGAAGATGGTGGTCCTCTCCGAGCTGGCGAACCGCCCGAATGTCGTTGGCCAGGTGAGAAATTAGGTATGATAGATACCGAGTTGGATCTTCCGGTGTCGCGACCAGATGTGGCTGTGATTCCGATTTACAAAAAATCTACT
>NW_003212906.1:0-973 GCF_000006405.1 Perkinsus marinus ATCC 50983 | reverse complement strand
TGTCGTTTGCACCATGGCAATATGTCATCATTAGAAGGCCTGATGTGTGTGAGATTACCCGCTGAATTTAAGCATATAAGTAAGCGGAGGAAAAGAAACTAACTAGGATTCCCTTAGTAATGGCGAATGAACAGGGATCAGCTCAGTGCCAAATCGGAATCACTTGTGGTTCTGAAATGTGGCTTGAAGGCAGTACCAGTGGCATCGCGGACGAAAGTCTCTTGGAAAAGAGCGTCATAGAGGGTGAGAATCCCGTGAGTCGTTCGCCGTTTGTCACGTACGGTCTGCGTTCTAACGAGTCGCGTTCCTTGGGATTGGAGCGTAAACGGGTGGTAAATTTCATCCAAAGCAAAATATATACTCGAGACCGATAGCACAAAAGTACCGTGAGGGAAAGGTGAAAAGAACTTTGAGAAGAGGGTTAAATAGTGCCTGAAATCGTTGAGAAGGAAGCGGATGCCGCCGTTGCATATGCTGATTGTAGGATTGCTGCTCGCTCCTGTCTTCTGCTACTCATTCACAGACCTGGTCGTGTTGAGCAGTTGTTTGGCAGATGTTAGTGGTGTTTCCTACTTTCAGTCGTCAGCATCACTGGCTGAGTGGAAATAATCCTTGGATGCTAATTGGTTCGCTATCTGTGAATTGGTTGCTTCCTTGCGATACTCACTACTCGGTCAGTGAGGAAGTGCGTTTGCTGGTCAACGAGCTTTCTAACTGTCATTACCCTGCGCTTTTCGATTCGTCGAGTGGCCAGGATGTGGCTTTGAGATTGTTCGCACTTAGTAATCGCGATGCTGGCTTCCAACGGTTGCCTCCGGCCCGTCTTGAAACACGGACCAAGGAGTCTAACGTATGTGCGAGTGTGTGAGTGGCAAACTTATACGCGTAATGAAAGTGAGGCCGTATGGCCATGTTGGGGTCACCAACCAACCGACCTTGATCTTCGGTGAAAGGTTTGAGTATGAGCATATCC
>NW_003212196.1:0-1753 GCF_000006405.1 Perkinsus marinus ATCC 50983 | reverse complement strand
TCACGACACTCCAGGAGAAGATTGACCGAGTTGCTGGGGAGAGCCCGGAGGAATCTTCGCCTGAGGAGGAGACCTCTGCTGAGAAAGTTGCGGATGACAGTGATGATGATGAGAAGGAGAAAAGCAAACATTTGGAGACACGTAAAATTGGAGTAATCCCCGAGGAAGGAGTTTGGTCATCTCAGACGTGGCGTGGGCTTCTCTACAGCTCTCGAGACCTGTCCTGAGAGGCCTTAATGCATTGGGTTTCGCAGAGCCTACACCAGTGCAAAGGGACGTGATACCAGTCGCTCTTAGAAGCCAGGATGTACTCTAGTTGCTCTGGGATTACGAGGGAGGGAAGTCTTGCCCGTGTGTAGATATTGGCGATGGCCGAGACGGGTAGTGGTAAGACTGGAGGCTTTCTTCTCCCGATTGTGGAACGACTGTGCCAAGCTAGTCACGTAATAGTCTCCATCCGGACCTGTTTTGTATCTTTAAAGATACCCCTTAGGTCCGCTCTCGCCGTAAAGATCCCCACACTGGTCGTATCACTGGTGGTCGAGCGGCGACCAAGGCTCTTGTTTTACTGCCCACACGAGAACTCGCGGTACAGTGCTACAAGATGCTTCGGGACTTCACCAAGTAGGTGAATATGAAGTTACTTTCGCAGCCCAAAGTCCCTTCTTAGGTTTGCCCCTTTAACCTCGTGCTTAGTGGTAGGGGGGTTCGATGCCCAGAAGCAGGCCTCGGAAATGCGAGCTCAGCCGGACGTTGTGTTGGCCACGCCTGGCAGGGTATTGGACTTGGTAGTAATGGACAAGCGGATGAGGCAGGTTACTCGTTGTTTGATTCAGCTCTTGAATTCGCCAAATATTCATCTGGAGATGTGTGAGATAGTCGTCTTGGATGAATGTGACCGCCTGTTGGAGATGGGCTTCCGCGACGAGTGCTTGACGGTACTAGGAGGGGGTCTACTGTTGTCTTTCATGATGTACATGGCGATGTGCTCGGCGGGGATCGATCTCACGACCTCTGGGTCATCGCCGCCGCGCTCAACCATTCGACTATTGGGTTTGTGGCAGATTATTCAGAAGCACTGCAATCGGTCTCGCCAAACCATGATGTTCAGCGCTACCATGAATCAAGAGGTGATGCCTGATAACCTCATCTGAGTGGACCTCTGCATTGTAGGTGCTGAAGCTGGCCAAGGTGGTACTGTCCAAGCCTGTCACTATTGAGACCACTAAGGCTAATCGAGTGTCTCCTACGCTCACACAGGAATTCGTAAGAGATTTCTGAGAACCCGTGGTGTCGTAGTCGTCCTTCAGATCAGAGTCACTTCAGAGCAACAACGAGAAGCCACACTGCTTGCTGCTTGCACGAAACACTTTCCGTAATTGTCGATCTTTAGCGGAGCGAAGCGGAGATTTTTCGTTTTATAGGAAGCGCTGTCTGATCTTCTGCGCACAGAAGAAGACGGCTCATCGTATGGCGGTCCTCTTGGGTCTAGTAGGAAAGGTTAAGTTTGCGGAGCTCCACGGCAACCTCAGCCAGCAACAACGAGTCAAGGCTCTTGCTGATTTCGAGTCGGGTGAGTCAGAATTGTCGGGTACATTCTTAGCGGAGCGAAGCTCTTACATACAGGCAAAGCAACTCACCTTATCTGTACTGATTTGGCGGCGAGAGGGCTGGACCTCCCCCATGTCGAGACGGTCATCAACTTTGAGCTCCCTCCAGATGTTACAAAATACGTCCATCGTGTTGGCAGGTG
>NW_003202366.1:0-1043 GCF_000006405.1 Perkinsus marinus ATCC 50983 | reverse complement strand
CTCCCTCATCCTAGACTCGGTCAGAACAGGGTTCCTAACCATCTGCGGCCTGCACTAGAGTCAGGTCGATCACGGTGAAAGATCTAAACGCCACCGATATAACTGTCACATCACAAGTAGACCGTGAGTTGAGCATAAGTTGGCGACAACGACCTGTCGTGCCGTCTGTAGTCCAACCTAGGTAAGCCTGTACGGTATCTCGAATGCCCATCCGAGTGATGTAGAATAGATGGCCCGTAGCAACCAGGATGAAGATGTAGTTGTCGTTACAGACCATGTCGATCTTACGAGTGTAACACGCTGCCAATCTGGGCAGCCCAAGGACCTCCGAGGAAACCCCGGGTCGCCCTGCTGATCCCGCCAAGTCGTAGATAATCAACTTGCGGTTATCCTCGCACAATACGAATAGTTGTGAGTTATGATAATAATAGGCAGCCGTGGTAGTGCCATGATAGCCTGGCTGTAGTACCATAACCTCCTCCCCACATTCTAATGGTTTCCTAATATATACACCAGTAGGGGTTGGATACACACCACAGAGTTCCTCATTCATCACGAATATGTATGCTGGTGGTGGACACAACACTAATTCCCCTTCAGGAGGTGACAGGAGCCATAGAGTTCTCTTCAAGTTCGCACAGAAATCCCCGAGCATGTCCGACGTCTCACTGTTCATACCGCGCCTGCTTAGCATCTCTTCAAAGAGACTGATCTCCAGGGCCATGGCATGTGCAGGAGTTTTCATTCAGATGACAACCACTCAACTATCAAAGCTTAGAAAACTACGAGCTGGATCCCAAAATGCTGAGGTGCTAAGGCTCTTCACTTGAACAACATAATTTCCGACTCCTTTGTGATGTTCGATATAGGGCCTGTTTCACAAGGATACTTAATTTAAGGCGCCTTAAATATAGGAGCAACTTGAGGAGCTACTTATGTATACTTAAGAAGTACTCAACTCATTTCACAACGTTTAGGAGCAACTTATGAGCTCCTTACTTGAGCGTACTAAGTATCTACTTAACCATGGTTACAGGTATAGA
>NW_003212350.1:0-1076 GCF_000006405.1 Perkinsus marinus ATCC 50983 | reverse complement strand
AGAAGTTAGAAGATGAACTATTCTAGGGGACGCATCAAGAAATGACGAAACTCTTCTACGTATTTGAAATCAAGAGTCGTTCTGGGAGCTGTGGCTTGGGGATCTATAGGAGTGTGAGCTTGCCTTTTCTGGAGCAGTCACCACCTATGCGTCAACTGCCAGCAATAAGCCTGCTACTCGCTACGCTCTTGAACGACTCAATGGCAAAGAATCCGGTAGCCCCTCTGAGTGATTCAGCCTTGACCTTAGTGCGGGACGAGCTTAACCGTCGACGCAGCGGAATTTGTAGTACAATAACTCAAACAATGAGATGAGAGATAAGTGACTTCTAACAGATGTTCGCTACTTGTACTTAGATCATCTCACGCAAGCTCCGATGATTTGGACAACATCACATACAGCTGGGAGCGCTTCCTTGAATGAAATGAGTTTTGACCCGCAGTTAATACGACGAGGTACCATCTTTTCTGGAGACGGATGCGGCAGTTCTTAATGACTCATGAGAATTCCTTATCACCTATGCTCTGACTCCGACTCAGTTTCATTCCCGTTTAAGGAAAGAACTCACCGGCTGTGCTTTCTCAGGCCTGGAAGCTTCCAAGGTAAGGCTCAACGGATACGTGAAATACCGATCCCATAGTCTTCTACTCGTCACCCACAAGCTATAATCAATATTATCGCGACACGGAGGAAGGCGTGAAGTCCCCATGATATGATTTTCAAGTCTGTATCTTGCGTTTGGCAACCATGTCTTCGAGTCCGTGAAGACTGCCGTAGCTGAAACTGTCCCTTCCACAATATGGAGTCCGTATAGTCTATGCTGTGTGCTCTGGGAATAACTCGTAATCACTCCTCTCGATTTAAGTATTTTCTTTGTCGAAGGACGGCCTCAATTCTGGTTGGTAGCGGGTAGGGCTCGCAGCGTACTCTAGTCGACTCTCAACTAGACAGTCTATCATATATTCGTCGAAGACTCGGACTCGAAGCTACAATGGGGTCGCTATGCCACTTGTTGGCTGCTCACTGGATACAAAGCAGGCTCGGAGAAGACACGTTTCACATCATATAGCAAAAAA
>NW_003202069.1:0-1090 GCF_000006405.1 Perkinsus marinus ATCC 50983 | reverse complement strand
CGCCATGCAGGAGCCGTCGGAGGTCAAGACGCACTAGCAGGCTTGTGCTTCCAAATATTCCTTGGAGTGACTCCAAGGAATGTACTGACTCCTAACTCGATCTTGTATGGCTAAGCTGCCTAGGGTCGGACCGGTTCATATATCGAGTGCCGAAAGCTGAATCATGAGGGGGAGGAGAGGACCTCTCCGAGAGGTTATTAGGCCGTTGGAGCAGCAACACACAGTGCTTCCGTTGTTCACTTATAAGTTGTCCACAAGGGGGAATATCTACGGACTCCTGGGTCGCAAGGAGGCAGGCAAGTAAACAGTGAGGGAGCAAGTGTGGATCCTTTTGCGCTCGCCGCATCCCGTGCGGCTCGTTATGACTCACGTCGTGACAGAGAATCATCATCTGGTTGTGGCACGTAGCTGATCGTCGTCTGCCAGCTGTATCATTTCACTAACAGTACTTGGTATACATTAACATTGCTTTATTGTTCATCGAGATCTTCGATTGTGTTGGAGTACGACTTTCGCTCATGCTGATGGTGATTGTTATCGGGGAATCGCCGATTGTTGCTGTCATTTCCCGGGTTATGCCACAGAGTAGTTATGTTCTCGTGAAGATATCACTCGATGAACCACTGAACAGACTGAAGGTAGATGTTGAGAAGAGAATCTCGTGAGAAGACAGACCGGTGCCCGTTCTGGTATTAATGATGCAACACCTTGTTTGAAGTCTCCTCTGGCTTTTCATGTGGGCAGCAATCGGGTGGTGATGGACGATTTGTACTTTAAATTCTTGAGTTTGCAGTTAAGTCGCGCAGTCGGAATTAGGTCGTTTATAAGATTCACCACAGAACTGTGTTTAAATACTCTGTTTGCAGTCTCTCGTGGAGTTAGGGCTATTCAAATGCCACAGCAGCATCCGTTCTATAGGGAAACGGTGACTCTCGCTGTACCCCCGGAGTCTCTCATAACGGTGAATTGCTCCGTCCCAGCGCCGACGGGAGAATGCCGAGGATGTCATCTCGAGTTCTGCCCCGTAGCCGTCGGCCTTCAGAGACTGCCTGTAGTGATTCGAATCATCCACATCAGCAAACCGCTGTGT
>NW_003210580.1:0-1143 GCF_000006405.1 Perkinsus marinus ATCC 50983 | reverse complement strand
CCATTCAAGCATCATCTACGACCTACACAACGGCAACTGGCGTAAGTCGGCTGTGCCGACTCGGCACCAAGCGATTGCATATCGTAGCACGATATTGTTCAGACAGAATCACTCTCTCACTGGCCTGCTGTAGTGGTGCAGAGACCGAAGCGACGGAAGCGCCTAGACTATGCGGTATTTGGGAGAGATGGTACTCGCCGCTATGTGGACGAGACTAGAGACTGATGTAATACTCCTTGTACTTTCTTAGGGTAATTTTGTAAATAGATCAAGCACATCAAGTCTTATTTAGGTCGTGTCTCGGACTGCCCAAGTTACAGGCACCGAATCGCATCGACCATCTGTTTCTGCCGTCTTAATTCGATTGAAGACAAGTCGCGCTGAGTGACTGGGTGACGCATGGCGAAGCTACCTAATATGCATTTTCTCGAACCCTAACCAGTGTATGTTGGATAGCCGTGTTAATTATGAGATTCACGTGATCTTCGAAAGTGAGTCCAGAACGTGCTCCACACATTCTTCACTTAGGGACTCAATGTTCCGGTTGGGGACAGTAGCTCAAACCTTCGCGTAGTAATACCAAGCTCGTTACGAGCTGCTCGTAGCATGGATCCGAACCGTGTCGCTTTAAGCGACTCGCTTAACATAGTCTTCTACTCGCGCATTTGAGCAATTCCTTATAAGGCTTATAATATAAGCGGCTTCCGTCCGCTCTACGAGTCGTAGACTACGACTAAACAGCTCAGGTTACTGGTCCATGTATATGTCGCTAAAGTGGATAGGAAAAGAAGGAAAGTGTGATACACGGTATATGCAAGCCTGTTGTTGACCCATGTGCTGTGTAGTATCGGACGTTACTCACAGGACTAGTTTGTCTTTTGAGCAAAACCGAGCCATCTCACTGAGCGGGATCTGTCATGATACTGGCACTTCAACGTTGGGGCCTCCGGGACATAATCCCATCAAACAGCCATGTGTAACAACCAGCCTTACAGAACCCTCTGTGAGCATTGTCCATAGAGCAAAGAAGAGGCGACCCACCTCGAGCATCCTTCAGTCGGTCAACAACAAGCGTGTTTGCTGATACTAATGTGTGAAACACAACATAAACATGTCCACCATTTACAATATGGGTCAGAAAAT
>NW_003201926.1:0-705 GCF_000006405.1 Perkinsus marinus ATCC 50983 | reverse complement strand
TCCGCATGCAAATGATATGCTTGATACGTTAATGACGTTATACATGTTCCTACAGTAGATTGCGAGTCTCCAGTTTCAGTAAGTCGATAAGATTGTGAAACCTTCGAACTGTGAATGGGGACTAGAAGACCTCCGCCCCTCCCCCACGAAGACCTAGTAGGATACACTATGAAGCGGTGTGTTTCATCTTGACATGTGCCGAAGACAACGCGTTCTATAAATGAAGTTTCAAATATCAAATTCGAGTGGTTCACAGGGCATCGTCCTTCGAGCGCCTCGTGGATGAACGCCCATCCCAGACGATGCCTTCAGGAGCACCAAGGCTACGGTAAAATCAATGATCTCTACAAGAGGAACGGATGGTTACTGTTGTCGGCATCGAAGGCCTAGTCGTCTTGCTAGTAGATAATCACAGAAAACAAACACCACATAATGTTGATTCCCAAGATGACAAATGAGGCAATTGGAACTCTACAAGTGCAGTGTGCGAAAATATGCAAATCATTGCTGACAATAGGGTAATTCCGACGACGGAAATTTGGAGAATTTTGTTTCATTTTTATACCTCATGTCTCGATTATGTAGTGAGGAATTTCCTCAACTCAGCTGGGGAAGCTACACATATTTTCCAACATTGCAAGTCTAAGTGAAAGCTAAGTTCTTTTTCCGTCAAGTATCCACTAGTGTTTTGTTATATCACGCGCG
>NW_003206772.1:2865-6156 GCF_000006405.1 Perkinsus marinus ATCC 50983 | reverse complement strand
TCAAGCCATATCTAGAACATTACTTCAATTACTAAGTGTTTATATAAGGCTTACATCGCCTATATATTATCAATCATCGGATAATTACAATAATCGTGTATCACCAGAAGTCATAGACTTTTGTAAGTGGGTTGATGATACTATTACTACTACTACTCAATCGTCATCACACTTTGTTGGTTATGAGGAGGTGCATTTACATGATGATGATACTATCACCAACAAGAACTATTCGTTGTTATCATCGTCATATAATGGTTTAGATTGGATATCCCCTCTAGGGACTATGCGTCTCTTAAGATGTTGTCCCTTTATCCTTCCTTTAGCCCTTGTTAATACTTCTATTGTGGATGTACAACAGTTACATCGAGCTCGTACATTCCCTCAAGTACGTCGTATTCTATTATGCAATAATAATGATAATAATACCCATCATAGTAGTGAGGAGCAGCCTTCTTCTTCGTTTCCTAGCAGCAGCAATCACCATTATCGACGTTCATGTGGTATATGCCTAATACCTCATACTATGGCTCCACCTGATGTTAGAGGTCGTCTAACACTAGATTGTCTACGTTTATTGGGATGGGAAGTACGTGTACTAGGGTCACATCATGACGTTATGGATATTACTACTATACAACAAGCTCTCCAACAACATCAACAACAAGGAGATGGTGGTGGTAATGGTGGTGACCAACATGAAGCACTCTCTAATGATTATGAACAAACTAACATGCTAACATTAACGTCAGCTTCTGTTTCCGTTGCATGATAAAGATGTTTCTGAAAGCACGCATATAAGTTGGGTTGGGATTTAATGATTACTAGCAGAACCCGTCGCTTCGCTCCGGGGTTCTCTAGCTCGCTGACGCTCGAGGGTGTAAGCGATATGTTAAGATACACCAGTTAAATTATGTCCTTGTTGCACTGAATCGAGAACGTAGACCTATGCGTCCTTGGAAGTCTCAGGTTGAGATGAAAAGATCAATCTTATACGGAGCGTGCCACTTTTTCAAGCAAGTCACGAGATTTTCGATCTCTTTTCTAACAAGGACAGTTCCCTCTGAAATTAGAGCACTCCATACCCAGTCACATAGCTGATACAATTTTAAGAGGAATAGGTGATACTCGTAACCGTAACGGTTACACCGTTCCATAGATATTCAGACAAGCGCCCATTCTGACCGTTCTCAACCGTGCCAGTTTCTTACGCAACAATCACCGTACTATGCCACGCTCCTTATTCATCCTCAAGCTAACACTTTCGGAGTAACTTGAGAACACGATTCTGTTAGCGGATCGTATGATAGCAAGGACCGAGCCGCTCAGAGCGGCCCGCTCTGGAGCACAATCTAATCATTAGATGTTACTAACATCATGTTAGTGTGGATGATATGAGATAGTAGCTAGCACATGGTGATTCACATGCGACTGTATGCTATACTGAGCTCTGTCCAGTCATATGAACACGCGATACAACAGAGTCGTCGAAAACTCAGCTTGATAGTACACTGCATTGAATAGATTGAAGCGAGTCGGGCAAACGATGATGGACTTAAGTACTTAATCGGGTAGTAGCAAGTCGAACTCCGGATACGAACTTCATAAACCTGATGGGTCTCCATGAATTGCAGATCCAGATGGCGAATCATTCCCTCATGCAGGCTCTACTGTATATCCATGTTGAGTTTAGTCTTTAAACTTATCTGACTTAGAGTCTCCGAGTTAGAGAACCCGTCGCTTCGCTCCAGAACTCTCAAGCTCGTTTTTGCTCAGAGTAGAAGCAGACAGTGAGTGGAACCCTAAGGCCTATTTCACAAGAAACGCTCCTAAAGGTGCACCTTTAATTTAGGAGCAAGGGACAAGGAGACTTACACCTAACGCGAGGTGCTTTCACTATAGTTGCACCTCGTGCTCCGTACTGAGGTCCGCGAGGTGCATCTTCCGGTTAAGAGTATAGAGCATACCGGCGCGTATGAAAAAGTCGACGCAGTGCTCCGATGAAGCTCAAAAATAAAGTTATGGCCATTGAGCACAGCAAACTCACAAACACTATCATCAACTCGCTCGAGAACAATCGGTCATCACCGTAAAACTCTAAAGCGCCAAGTCGAATATGCAATTGCAAGTCTAATTGCTTAGTTCAGGGACAGAACATCCGCGTACGAGTGTCTCGCCGCGAGACGCGTGGTCTGGCGGAAAAGAGCGGAGCGAACAACCGAGAATGGTAAGGCCGGTGCGATAAAGTGCCATAATGTACCACCGGAGCAGTTTCACGGCATTAAGGAGGGGGCTTGATATATCTCCTATGAAATCGCTTACGTGGGGAGACCCTCCCTGCTCATTGTAGGGCAAGGACTCCCTACTAAGGAGCCTTACGGTGAGGAGCCTAGTGACACCTTACCTCACTCCTACCCCGCAAATCGTAAGAATGTAAAAGTGCCTTGCAACGAAATCGTAAGGTGCCTCACAATTTTTGCTCCTTATGAGGACTTGTGAAATAGCCTCCTAACGATGCGGGAAAATTATAGCGTTGTGTGTGTGTTCTCCTGAAGATCGGGAGTTGGGATCTGATGCGAGAGATATAGTGGCAGCAAGTAGTCTATTACAAAGAATTTCGTAAAACGATAAGGGATTACTTGAATAGGACTTTCATACTGCAGCGAGCATTCGCTGTAGAGCACACGTTGACTGGAGAGTATATTGTGTATGTGTGACATAAGAAGCGAGCCATGGAAACAGGTTTGTAAGAATTCCTGAAAAGTATTGAAATTGCTATACTCCCACTGAGGTGCTAATCGTCTTTGAAACATCCCTTGTGTCCCAAAGCCATAAGGTCCAGCAGGTAATGGACCTTAGCCGGTAGCTTAGCTACCTTAGCCGGCTACCTGCGGCTACCTTAGCAGGTAGCCGAGACACAGATATAGACTGCGACTTCACGAGAGAGTACCGAATCACATGATGAACATTTCACAATCATACGACCAAGAGAGTGAGGTTAAATATCTTCATTGAGGTAGAAAAATCGTCAATCGCACAAACGGTTGCAAGTGAACGGGGTGAAACAGACGTATTATTCGAATCGAATAATTCGATGGATTTTACTACCCTCTCTTCTATTACCAATTGGTCTTGTGCTGCCAAGTGTTGACTGCCACTTGTAACCCACGCATATGGGAGGTTTGATTATATCGATTCCGCGAATGACACACTCGGAATGAGGATTGTTGGATGACAGTGTGGGTTGTATCATCCAAATTAGATCCATCACTATGTAGCAAATGATCATAA
>NW_003206772.1:0-2765 GCF_000006405.1 Perkinsus marinus ATCC 50983 | reverse complement strand
TAAATGAACATCCTGAAACATTATAAGTTCTACCCGATTTAAGATTCTCAGAAGTCGTATCAAATAAGAACTTTATCGTACCACTAATAACATCATCAATATACAACATAGGCATCATACAATCATCCTTTACGAAACAATTATCATATGATGCTGATTGAGATACAGCTTTAAAATAGGCTTCAATAGCCCAATCAGTAGTACCACCACCAGGAGGAGATTTCCAACTAATAATACCAGGATAACGTAATGACCTGAAATCAACTCCACGATTCCTATAATACCAATCACCCAATAATTCAGCATATACTTTACCAATACCATATAGATAGGTAGGCCTTTGTATAGTAATATCAGGTGTATTGAACCTTGGTGTAGTAGAACCAAATGCACCAATACTAGATGGGATAAATACCTGTATATTACCCAATGTTGATGCCACTTCTAATGCATTCTCAGTACCCCTCATATTAATATTAATAGCTTGTCGCGGATTACGTTCACTTACAGCCGATAACATAGCAGCAAAATGTATAATATGTGTAATATTATTATTAGTAGCAACCTTAGTGAACTCAGATATATTCTGTACATCTAAATGCTCGAATGGGCCAGATCTAACCCATTCTGATTTAGGATCAATAGTTCTTGAAGTACATATAACATTATCATTACCAAATCTATTACGTAAATTATATGCTAATTCAGGACCTAGCTGACCATTAGTACCAGTAATAAGTATACGAGGTATGGATGACAAAACTGATGATGATGATGTTGTGGATAAATGTCTAGCAATAGTAGCAATGGTATGACTAAGGTGATTATGATGAATTCCCAACATGATTACTATAAGTTATAAACTGCAAAGGTAGATAATATCTACTAGATATCTCAACAACAACAACAACTACGGACCAATATACTAGCTAATTTCCGATGTCCCTGGTTCGATCCCCCGGCAACACACACATTATCCTCCTCACCACCCTCACGACAACCGAAATCTAGTCAAGTGCAAGTGCATGTAAAGTATATTAAGGACAACAAATGAATAATAGATAGTGTTAGTGCTGGTAGTAGTAGAATTCCGCAATTCTGTACGACCCCAATAAGACACTATTAAAAGGTTTTCCTTGGATTTTACCTTTTCACCAGACACTATTAAAAGGTAAATCGTAAGGCTACAGGGTACGATCTAAGGACAAAATCTCGCTCGCCCTCGGACACTTTCTAAGGAAAATTCTGCCATTTTCTAAGGAACTTCAGCCTTTTCCTAAGGAACTCATGCCTTTTTCTAAGGGAGCCACCTCTCCACTGATTGGTCCTTCTGGCCTTGTTCAGCAGCTAAGCCTTGGATAACAGTCTTGCCTTGGATAACAGTTCGGGTTTCGGGTTGCCCTGGATAACATTTCGGGTTTCGGGTTGCCCTATCCGGTTTCGGGTGGGGTTTCGGGCTTCCCTTTCCCCGCTTCACCTACAATCCTTTCTTTTCTTTTTGGTTTTGCGGTTTGGATTCTGCCTTGCTGTTAAGGGATCTAGGTTGTTTATCTTTCACTGGTGACCCAACCCCCTCGTACGTTTAGAAATCTGTTAGTGATCACGAAGTTTCTCGTGATAATTTGTTGCGCAGAGCAACTTGCTCTGCAACCTAGCTGCCCATAGCCCCCTCGAGCTTCCCTGCGGGTTTCATCTGCCAAGCTAAATCACGAAGACCCCCTTCTACTAACGCAACGCTTCTTAAGCTTTCTCAGGACGCTTACCCCTCGCCTGCCTGGAGCTCGAGGCGTCGGAATTCAGTTACATACGTTATCACACAGATAAGTACACTGAGGGGTACTTAGAAAGGCCAATCGGCGGCTACCGTGCTGCCAGCACGTTTAAGTTGTGCTGTCCCATCGTGGCAGCGCGACAAAGATCTCGCTCGCCTCGTATTCTATTGTTGAACTATAATATTATTATTCTCGCTCGGATGCATCTATCTAACGGTTTTGGATACTAGAAACGGTTAGATCCGTCTCTGGTTTTCTCTAAGCTAGTAAGCTAGTATTCTAGTTGGTAATTGTTAGACTGGACTGAGTCCAGTGATTGATTGTGTGATCTGCTACCTCATCCTAACTCTAGTTCTACTTGAGTTAACCAGTCCTCACTAGTATCGCATCGTAATCTCTATTGCCTCACCTGATCGTGTTACAAGCTACACGGGATGTTACTTAGATCTGGAATGAAATTGTCTAACCGTGATCGCTGTGCATTTCCTCATGATTCAACAGGTTTAACTCCCTCTACACCTCCGTCTAACGACGCGACTGAACCACCAAGAAGTACATCTACTTCAAGACCACTACTGATTTCTTCTAGTTCTACTCTAAGTCGTCCCGTACATTCTACCGGGATATCTTTCCGAGCCCCTATGCGCACTAGATCAACGTCTATGCCCGATCTTCGCAACGCTGATATCAAGAAGCCATCTGTTATGGCTTCCTCTGAAAGGCGTGTTCGTTCTCTACCATCTAGAGCGGATAACATACAGCACCATTGTGCCGTATTTGACTCTAATGAATCTCTACGTTCTTATGGGTCGGTCTACTTCTCCCCAATGACGTCAGTTATGTCACCACGGTTAGTATCCTCGTCTATGGATGCTGTAATTTCGACTGAACATGTTGATCAGTCTATGGAAGTACGTCCACTTCAAGAAGATCAACCTCTAGACGCTGAGTGCAAGGCTATGAGATATCCTTCTATTGACAGCTCGTCCCACG
>NW_003201168.1:0-1575 GCF_000006405.1 Perkinsus marinus ATCC 50983 | reverse complement strand
GGCTTTCATCGTGTCACTTCGCAACCTACGCCATTACTAAGATCTCCTCAGTTATTTCTCTTTTTATATCACTTGTTTGCCTTAGCCCTGCAGGTACCACCAACCGTGGTGCCTGAAGGGCTAAGTGTTCGGGTTGAATTGCTTTGGGAGTGGATCAGATTCGCATGCCGCTGGTTGAACGCTGTTCTCTGAAGGTGTACAGTACGCGCAATCTATAGAGTCCGTTTCATGTCACCGGCATAACTTTTTACCCGAAGCTCAAAATGAGCTGAACTTTTGTATATAGGCTTTCCTAACACTTATATTGTTAAAATAAATCACAAACGAAATTCACGGAAACAAATTTTTTCCTCCCATTTTTGAAAAATTTGTAAAAATTTGTGAATTTGGTGAAATTCACCGATGTGGTGGTACTAGGCGAAACTTCCAGCATCCTACGACTACCAGAATCTGGAAAGTTGAATTTGAATTGACCCAACCAAAAGCTTAGGAAGTATAAGAAGCGTTGCTGAAAAGAAAAGATCAGCCTAAACGATTTCTCGGATATTTTCCCTTGCGTGACCGGGTGGGGGACAACCGAAGGCCCGGAGCTGCGCCTCTGTGCTTCCGCTTCTCAATCTCATTCAGTGATTTTCCTTCTCGATAGAGTGCGAGATACTCGCGTGCTGATCCGAAGACTTCGGATCAGCACGACTGAAGTGCTTGCAAATCAACTCGATTGTAAGGTCTTCAGCATCTTGGGCTCCCTCCACTCTGTCTTTGGATCTTTTCGATAATCCTAAAGTATTGGAGACCCTCTTTGGAACTGGCGCCGCCAGCTCCGGATGAAACCTGACGCCAAATATCACTACGTCCCCTCTCTGCGGCCTGATCTTCAAGGATAGTCGCCTGGTTCTTGAAATCTTCGCAAGCCGACAACAGCCCCACCAGATCCTCATGTCGCTTCCCGGAGATGGCCTCTGCTCCAAATCTCTCTCTACAAGCCTCCCGTAGACCCTTAGGGAGGCCGCGATACACTGGACGGATAGCAGGGAATACCATGCTCTGCGCCTTTCTACTTTCGTTCGATAAGAACCAAATATCACGCATCTTGGGTTGCCTAAGGCAACTTGCCTTCCACCAGGCTTGACATTCATCGTTCGGGCATTAAGGGCGTCTCCAGCAAACTTGCAATGGATCGGACTCCGATCAGTTAGAAAGAAGCCTTTGACCATCAGAAGCTGTGAGCCCTTCAACGGCCTCGCTACACTCTTGAAAATAAACTTGACAGCGCTTACTATTGTAATACCCATCGGTAGGGACATCGACTACTGAGCCTGTCTTTTCCCCTAGTACAAGGGGATCACATGCGTTGTACTTGACGAACCCGTAAATCTCCGACAAGAAGTCAGTAGTCATTATCGTCCTGCCCTGCGACTTGGTGAGCAGGTTGGAGAAGCTCTTGTCCGACCAATAGCGACGTAGAACGTCATTTCTATGGTGAATTTTCTCATCCTGCGATATCAAAATTTTCTCGGCCGCAAAGTTGGGTTGAACGTCCACAGTATCGTCATGATGACGACGTCATCTATAGTG
>NW_003199832.1:0-1253 GCF_000006405.1 Perkinsus marinus ATCC 50983 | reverse complement strand
TTGGATGGATATATTCGTACCAGGGACATGCTCTTTGCATGTGGACGCTTGTTTGAAACATATTCGATGGATGCTGAAGTTATTAGACATCCAACGAAACACCACACTGAAAACGAAGCTCGATACAATAGTAGTTGGGAATTACTCAGTCCTCTCGATATTTCCACAATGGATAGTGGAATGGCGAATATCACCCTCAAACTGAAAGGGGTCCGTCCATTTTGTTAGTCACAAGGGTGTTACTGCTTCTAGACATTGTGCGCGATTGCACGTATGTGCATGGCTGATCATCCATTCTCCCGAATAAATTAAGACAGAGATCTTTACAACTTCTTCTAACTTGTGTTATCGACTAAGAGTCACAGCCAAGCAACACAAGGGGCATCGTCTATAGTTGGGAATGACCCGTCCTGCCTCTATTTTCACAATGGACGGTGGGGTGGCGAACATCACCCTCAATCTGAAGGAGTTCCAAATAGTTAGTCACAAGGGGCATCGTCCATAATTGAAAATTACTCAGTCCTCTCTATATTTCCACAATGGATGCTGGCTCAATCCGAAGGAGGTGCATGTTGTTAGTTATGAGGAGCATCGTCCATTGTTGGGCATGACTCAGTACTCCTATATTTTCACGATGGATAGTGGAGTGACGGATATCATCCTCAATCTAAAGGAGGCCCACATAGTTAGTCACAAAAGACATCGCCTATAGTTGGGAATTACTCAGTCCTCTCGATATTTCTACAATGGATAGTGGAATGGCGAATATCACCCTCAAACTGAAAGGGGTCCATTTTGTTAGTCACAAGGGTGTTACTGCTTCTAGACATTGTGCGCGATTGCACGTATGTGCATGGCTGATCATCCATTCTCCCGAATAAATTAAGACAGAGATCTTTACAACTTCTTCTAACTTGTGTTATCGACTAAGAGTCACAGCCAAGCAACACAAGGGGCATCGTCTATAGTTGGGAATGACCCGTCCTGCCTCTATTTTCACAATGGACGGTGGGGTGGCGAACATCACCCTCAATCTGAAGGAGTTCCAAATAGTTAGTCACAAGGGGCATCGTCCATAATTGAAAATTACTCAGTCCTCTCTATATTTCCACAATGAATGCTGGCTCAATCCGAAGGAGGTGCATGTTGTTAGTTATGAGGAGCATCGTCCATTGTTGGGAATGACGCAGTACTCCTATATTTTCACGATGGATAGTGGTGACGGATATCATCCTCAATCTAAAGGAGGCCCA
>NW_003216778.1:0-883 GCF_000006405.1 Perkinsus marinus ATCC 50983 | reverse complement strand
CAGATCTTTCAATCTCTCGCTGGCCATCTCTTGGAGCTCTTTTTTAAAGACGCATCTTTCGGTTTCATTGGGCATGCACCATAGCGTGAGCGTCATCAGTATGTTGGTTGAAGCCTCTTACTTTCGGTAGCTTGCAGTGAGGACATATAATGTTCGTTGTACTCCTGCCAACTTGGTCCTCCTTATGTCCAATAACATCATTGTCAGTACCACAACATGGATCATCGACTCGCTCCATGGCATCGAGTACTTCTCTAGCGACGCTAGGTATCACTGGCGCGCCAAGTGCCTCCTGTGATATAGCCTCAATTAATTTATCATTCGCAACTTTGGGATCGTCGTCGATCGCTTCCACCTACAGGATTAAACATTGATTTCGGACCTAGTAACTACGACTTACGTCGAACCTCGGCTCGCCAAGATCGTCTGTCAACTCACCAACTGCAGTCACACAGGCACGAGGCCGCACAACCCACTCCTTAACCACATCCGCTTGAGTAACCGCCCTAGGGCCATTGGTAGGATGCTCCCCGACCAAGGGAACTGACGCGAAAGGAACGGAGGCTGGAGACCCGGAAACCAGCAGACCTAATCGGACGATGTTTAAAATTCACACAACTCTACCTCACTGACTGCAAATGCCTTTCAGGTGTTCTTGTTAGTGCTGGTTTTGACAATGTTATACACCTCTGGAGTTCCTTGAGTGGAGTCAGGTAAGCATCAATTGCCAGTGAGCCTTCCATATCACTGGTCGTATTCAGAACAGGAAGCCTTGAAGGGCACACGTGCACCATCACTGCTCTTGAGGTGGGCTCTCATTATCTTTGTTATACATCCCGACACATTAGGTCATTGACGGAATGGATAAATGCTCGGGCGAAGA
>NW_003214902.1:0-943 GCF_000006405.1 Perkinsus marinus ATCC 50983 | reverse complement strand
CCTATTGATGAGGAGTTATTGGGTGTTATGGGATATGACCAGGCTCCAGGTGTCGGTGTTCGTAGTGCTGGTCAATCATCTCAAAATGTTGGAGGCTTTGGAGGATCGACACCGTTTGGTGAAGGAGGAGTAGGAGGGACAGATTCGGAGCAGCAAATGGTATTGCAACAGCTACTGTTGCTCGATCAACTACAACGGCAACAACAACAACAACAACAGCAGACTGGAGAGAGTACTGGGGTGAGTGCTGATGGCTCTTCAGTGGCTAGTTTGGATGTCTTATGTTCTCAGGTGAATGATAGTAGGTTGCCTAATTTTGTATCGGAACCAACGGGGTTTGGTGGGGGCGCTGATGTACAGCAGATGGAAGGTGGTGGTGGTGGTCGAAGCAGCAGCATGTTCCCACATACGGGAGAAGACTCGAATAGAGGCTCTGGAAGAGGAGGTGGTGGTGATGGCACTAATGAAGATCAGTTCCAACTGGGGTTATTATTACAACAGCAACGTGATGCGGCAGCAGCAGTAACTAGTGGTGGTGATGGTGGCAATCATAATCAGTCTGGTGCTACGACAGAATCCTATAATAACTTCTCGACATCTGGTCCGTGTGATACTGATGGGCAGGCGGCGAAGGGTAGGATCGCCGCCAACACTACCCCTAGGGGTAGCGCTGGACAGACGAATGAGGTGAGATGTGGTCATGGAGGTGAGGATGTAATTATTATTATATTTAGGTTATTCAACAGCTTCAACAGCAGCTCACATTTGCTATGGCACTACAGCTATTACAACAACAGGAACAAGGTGTTGATAATGGGCAGCTAGGCTCAAGGACAACTGGGCAACAACAGCAGTTACAACAGCAACCAACAGGAGGTAGTAGCGATTGTGTTCAACATACAGCGTGGAGGCTTGGTATAGTTCGTAGTTATGTGAGGATTTG
>NW_003216957.1:0-3974 GCF_000006405.1 Perkinsus marinus ATCC 50983 | reverse complement strand
CGCATTAACGGTGTACACTGGTCTTTTCCAGAGTAATAACAGGCGCGCCGAGTGGGGTCATTTCATACAGCTCAGTCGTGATAAATTTTCAACGGCTCCTTTTTTGGGGAAAAGACTGATTTGTTTTCGCTGGGTTCGACTAGGGATGTGGACGGCTAATGGTGGAGGTACGGGGAGATTCCAATCGAGGTTCTAAGATATTCCGAGTCCGGTCCTGTAGTAGAGCTTTTATAGTGATGGTTTCTGAGTGGCTTTCGTAAGATTAGTAGCCAATCTAGTAGTTCATCTGGAATTTCCATCACCGATAGTTGTGGCAGTTTCTCTGTGTTGGCTGTGATAAGCTGTATTGACCTAGCAGGAGGAAGATGGCGGCTTGGAGTGGCTTGAGCATAATGTTGATCGCAATAACGATCATGGGATGCCTGTGGGTAGTAGAGGGTGAATCAGCGTATCCATGGAGCATGCTGTGATCCTGTTGATGAGGCATGAATGGTCCTCCTCAGGAAGTATCTCTCGACACGGGTACCTGAAATGCGGTCCCGCGAAGTCCCACAGGACTTCATTTTCCGCACCAAATTAGTGTATCCCCCCATACTCCTTGAGCTATCGAGCAATTAGCTCGTCCTAACACACCGGTATATTATGGCCACCGGCTCGGACGGTACGACGCGGAGTCGTCGACCCCATGGACTTGAATCTCCCTGGTAACGTTCGCTCAGTAAGGTTGCTACCAAAAGCTTTCTTCATTTCATACAGCTTTCCCCCCATATGGTATGTCCTATACGAGGACCTTATGTTGCGTTGATATCAATGCGTTTGCCTGGGCAATTGGGAGTATGTCAGTTGTGCATTACTATGGAGGAATATGGATACAGCCATTTCCGTTGATGAGACCGAGCTGAAAGAGAATGTAAGAGTTCCGAGGGTTCGTCGCTTGAGAGCTTCGCAAAACGGTGCGATAGTGACATTGCTTTATCGCTCACCGTTCAGGCGGCCTTCGTTGATGTGCTACTCCAAGCTCCCGAGATCCCAAACGAGCCGGCCTCCCCAAGCCATCAACCATCCCCGCCGGCGGATGTTGTAGTACATGACGTACTGGGCTGTATAAGGGCTGTCACTCCTCTTAGGTCGCTGCTGGTCCCTACACCCCGCGGCCGGCTCGAATACGTACCAGTTCGGAAACGGCATTGGTAGTACCACCGTCTAGCTCAGGAGTGTCGATGACTCCAATGAATATTGAAGTCTCTGAGGCGACGGTGAGCCTCACTGTCGCCGCTGTGCGGTCACGTGAGACGCATTCTAGGCGTTGACTGCTCCTGCGAAGAGGGCTCGACTGGGACCAGTTGTCCCGACGCAGGAAGGGACCAACTCTGCTAGCGAGGGCGAGCAGATCACAATGGTTATTCAGCTCAAGAGCGGTCTATGGCGGGCAGAGGTAGTTACACTCTTGGACTCGTTCGACCACAGTGTATGGTGTAGATAACACTGGATGGGAAGAAATACCGAGGCCCCTCGAGGGAAGCTGTGGGTAAGGTCTATCACTGCGGCCGGCTGGGGTGCTATAGCTCGTTGTGGTTGATCAGAAGAGGCCGACAATGACCGTATCAGGATGGACCAGGCTCGGGAAACGAACACATTGCAGGAAGTAAGCATCCGTTCATCAGTAGAGGTGGGATGTCTAGCCGTATGTAGTTACTGCAGGAGTGGGACATGACTTCACAGTTGTTGCCTAAGGGGGTGTATTACAACAAATCCAAGAAGGCATTCGTAGGTCGTGGATGCTCGCTTGTCATTGAGTATACCACCCCGTCAGATAGCGACTATTCATCAGCAAGTCAGTTTTGCGGAAGCAGAAAATCTCAATAGTCCACCGTTGGCGAGGTCGACGACAGTGAAAGTAGCATAGGACTTGTTGTTCCTTGATGAGATGCCCATGTGTTGTTCAGTACGAAGGTCCGTCGAGGCATACTGTGGAGGAGGCAATGCAGGACCGTGTACTACTGGAGACTGCCCAGACACCTGAAGATCTCCAACTGGTGACTCACTTCAACAGCGATCGACTTTACTTCGGCTGGCTGTAGTTACTGTCGAGATTGAGGCGACCAAAGCAGGAGAAGCGTCGTGCTCCGGACACGGAACGAATACCAACCGGCGTTCATTTTAGGAAGGACGGGTGAGACTGTCGTGGAAAAGCTGCAGTTCTGAACGGTGCACGGTTTTTAGGCTATACATGGCTCAAATTTCGCTGCATCGAAAAAATTACCGAGGCCCTCCGCGGTCGACGCTGGAAGAAGCCGTAGCTGATCGACAGCGTTTAAGTCGGGCAAAAGAGGAAGGACGAGTCGAGGAGGTGCGTTGCCTTGTTGCTTACTGGATAGCGATGTCTCGTGTTTTAGGTATGGACTCGAATGAAGGAGGAGTATGCTCAAATACAGCAGCTCCGGCGTTTGACCAGTACCCCACCAACGGGGCTACTTCTACGAGGACCTGGTCGGCCTCGTGGATCTGTCACGAGACTTGCACATGTTCCGTTGCCGGACCTGGCAGCACTGACTGCTGGGAGCGAACCACCGAGCTACATCGCAGGCATAGTTCCTCCTACGTCTGACCACCACGAGGAGGCCGTGGTTCCGAGCCGTTCTGACACGGTTGTGAAACTCGATGTCTCTCACTTTGAGTGTGCCACTGATGAGTATGAGAATAATGATGCATCTCGATCAGTGGATAATTCTAATGTACCCCCCTCACCACAGTAAGATCTGCCCTGTTATATTTTTGCTCAAGCTTGTGATAGAAGCGTTTGGTTCCTGCTAGTTGGGGGATTTACAACCGTAACAGAAGGGTGGAAAGTTCACTCTTTGACTCGAGAGTGTCGACACTAGAATCATAAGTGCAATAGTCTGCCAAAGCACTATGCTGAGCATGTCGCTCTAAGCGGCTCACATACTAACTGAGGATGGACTTCGCTTTGTTTGGTTATTCTTCTCTGTTGAATTATAACCCAATCTTTCTGAGTCTTACTTCGAAGCATGCCCACGTGCATTGATGTTGCACGCGATTGCTGGTCACGGACATTGTTAACGCCGAGACTGGTGCTATGATCCTCGGTTAACCTCCCACTGCCCACGCATAACCGACTTCAAGTATCGGATAGTGCAATGCTGCTGTCCCCTAGACACATCTTAGCCATCGAAAGATCATGAAGCTAAGCTCGAAGCTAGTTCGTATTATGCCAGTTTCATTTCAATTACCTAATCAGCAGTTTTTGTTCCTTTCATAGTTATGTCATCATTCAAGGTCGCTCTTCTCGGTGCTTGCGGTGGTATCGGACAGCCTCTCGCTCTTCTCTTGAAGCTCAACCAGAAGATCTCTGAGTTGGCTCTTTACGATATCAAGCAGGCTCGTACTCCTTGCGCCGGTGTTGCTGAGGATTTGAGTCACATCAACACCCCCGCTGAGGTTAAGGGTTACGCCGGTGAGGAGGAACTCGAGGGTTGCCTCACTGGAAGCAAGCTCATCGTCATCACTGCCGGTGTTCCTCGTAAGCCTGGCATGACCAGAGATGATCTCTTCTCAGTCAATGCTGGTATCGCAGCTGGTCTTGCCAAGAACTGCGCCAAGTATGCTCCTGATGCTACTCTGTGTATCGTCACCAACCCCGTGAATTCCATCGTTCCCGCCTGTGCTGAGGTCTATAAGCAAGCCGGTGTGTTCAACCCTAAGAAGCTCCTCGGTGTTTCCCTTTTGGATACTATCAGGGCTGAGACCTTCGTCGCCAAGGAGTTGAAGACTGATGTGAACAAGGTGACTATCCCCGTCATTGGCGGTCATGCTGGTGTGACTATCATGCCTTGGTTCTCTCATGCTACTCCCAAGGTTGACTTCGACGAGGCCACCCTTACTGCTTTGGACAACCATGTTCAGGGTGCCGGTACCGATGTTGTTAACGCTAAGGCTGGTGCTGGATCTGCCAC
>NW_003208347.1:0-1738 GCF_000006405.1 Perkinsus marinus ATCC 50983 | reverse complement strand
AGAAAAGAAACAAAGGAATGACAGGAAAGAATCAAGAAGACTGAAAGGAAGAAAGAAAGAAAAAAAATATATAAACACCGTCACACCCAAGATAGCTCGTCTGGTGCCTAACTAAGAGTGCTTGAGGGTTTCCAACAGGAATCCTCAAGCACTCTGGGGGAACTTTCTCTGTTCTTGGGTGTGTGGTCCGAAGGTGATCAGACTGGATCACTGCTTTAGCAACGACTTGACGTCTTGCTTTTTCTCTTGAAATTCCGTCATCTATCTTGCTACCGGGTCCGAACGTACACAGAAATCGGGTCGAACGTACACAAACGCGAAAATTGTTTATATGTCTGTTGTCTAGCGGGCCTGCGGCCCGCTTTATGTAGCACAGTCTTTTCTAGGCTCTGTAACCTCCTGGATCTGAGTTAGTTGCCTGTAAAGAGATTATCCGGGATCTAACCCCGGCACGGTCACTTTTTATCATTTTCATGCACTTGCGCAAACTTGCCGATCTGTACGTGTGCGTCGCGCACAGTGCGTGCACGTTTGATCAGTTTAGATAGTTCCCACCAGATCCATACTACTGGCCCTGGGGCAGTGGCTCCTAAGGTGAGTGTCCCTGACACCCTCGATCGGATATGTGTTAGTGTAGAATTTGTGCTATGCCCTCTCGACGTCTCATGTTTAGCGAACGTTGCTCGAAAGCTTTACGTAGACTGTCTGTCGTGCTGTCCCCATAGCTCGGGATGTCTCCCCGATTTGAGTCCAAGTCTTGGTATTTTTCATGTTAAAAATTCTGTGAATATATTGTTGGAGACGCGCCGCATGGAGATTGTTATACCTTTCCAAGCATACTTGACAATTTTAGCCGTCGATTGGCTCCTACGAGTGTTGTGCGTATGAGTAGTTCCAGTAGGTTTACCAGGTAAACTTTACCTTGATATAAACTCGGCCAGAATATGCTACAGCGGGATTCCGATCGGATATATCGTACGTGAAGTATGCATGAATATGATGGGCTTTGAGTTAGCAGTATGTATACAATTGCGAATATGAGCGTCACAAGTTGGGACGCTCGTATCTGTAAGTATTTTCTGACCCATATTGTAAATGGTGACATGTTTATGTTGTGTTTCACACATTAGTATCAGCAAACACGCTTGTTGTTGACCGACTGAAGGATGCTCGAGGTGGGTCGCCTCTTCTTTGCTCTATGGACAATGCTCACAGAGGGTTCTGTAAGGCTGGTTGTTACACATGGCTGTTTGATGGGATTATGTCCCGGAGGCCCCAACGTTGAAGTGCCAGTATCATGACAGATCCCGCTCAGTGAGATGGCTCGGTTTTGCTCAAAAGACAAACTAGTCCTGTGAGTAACGTCCGATACTACACAGCACATGGGTCAACAACAGGCTTGCATATACCGTGTATCACACTTTCCTTCTTTTCCTATCCACTTTAGCGACATATACATGGACCAGTAACCTGAGCTGTTTAGTCGTAGTCTACGACTCGTAGAGCGGACGGAAGCCGCTTATATTATAAGCCTTATAAGGAATTGCTCAAATGCGCGAGTAGAAGACTATGTTAAGCGAGTCGCTTAAAGCGACACGGTTCGGATCCATGCTACGAGCAGCTCGTAACGAGCTTGGTATTACTACGCGAAGGTTTGAGCTACTGTCCCCAACCGGAACATTGAGTCCCTAAGTGAAGAATGTGTGGAGCACGTTCTGGACTCACTTTCGAAGATCAC
>NW_003203645.1:0-1375 GCF_000006405.1 Perkinsus marinus ATCC 50983 | reverse complement strand
GGCCAAACTGTCGATGAGTGCTTCACGATTCATAGCCGAGGTGATGCATCGCTCTGCCAAACCAGAGGACACAAAAATGGGTTGAACGGTTTCTGCGAGGTGCGATGGCGCAATATCGATCAGAAGGTTTTGATCTTGCACTACCTCGCTTCTGAAAAGGTCTGGGTTCTCAATATAACACCAGTCAGGTATATAGACTGACAGCTGTGAGGTTCGAACCCACGCCCTTTCGGACTGGCGCCTTAAGCCAGCGCCTTGGACCACTCGGCCAACCTGTCGATAAGTGCTTTAAAAATCATAGCGGAGAAGATGCGTTACACTATAGGACATGACACAAAAACGGTTTCGAACCGTTTCCGCGGAATGCGTTCTTCATCAAATCACACGAAAAGAAATTTCTAACAGCTGTGGGATTCGAACCCACGCCCTTGCGGACTGACGCCTGAAGCCAGCGCCTTAGACCACTCGGCCAAACTGTCGATGAGTGCTTCAAGATTCATAGCCGAGGTGACGCATCGCTCTGCCAAACCAGAGGAGACAAAAATGGGTTGAACGGTTTCTAGGAGTTGCGATGGCGCAATATCGATCAGAAGGTGTTGATCCTGCACTACCTCGCTTCTGAAAAGGTCTCGGATTTTAATACAACACCAGTCAGGTATATAGACTGACAGCTGTGGGGTTCGAACCCACGCCCTTTCGGACTGGCACCTTAAGCCAGCGCCTTAGACCACTCGGCCAAACTGTCGATGAATGCTTTAAAAATCATAGCGGAGAAGATGCGTTACATTATAGGACATGACACAAAAACGGTTTCGAACCGTTTCCGCGGAATGCGTTCTTCATCAAATCACACGAAGAGAAATTTCTTACAGCTGTGGGATTCGAACCCACGCCCTTGCGGACTGACGCCTGAAGCCAGCGCCTTAGACCACTCGGCCAAACTGTCGATGAGTGCTTCACGATTCATAGCCGAGGTGATGCATCGCTCTGCCAAACCAGAGGACACAAAAATGGGTTGAACGGTTTCTGCGAGGTGCGATGGCGCAATATCGATCAGAAGGTTTTGATCTTGCACTACCTCGCTTCTGAAAAGGTCTGGGTTCTCAATATAACACCAGTCAGGTATATAGACTGACAGCTGTGAGGTTCGAACCCACGCCCTTTCGGACTGGCGCCTTAAGCCAGCGCCTTGGACCACTCGGCCAACCTGTCGATAAGTGCTTTAAAAATCATAGCGGAGAAGATGCGTTACACTATAGGACATGACACAAAAACGGTTTCGAACCGTTTCCGCGGAATGCGTTCTTCACCAAATCACACGAAAAGAAATTTCTAACAGCTGTGGGATTCGAACCCACGCCCTTGCGGACTGACG
>NW_003209376.1:0-1197 GCF_000006405.1 Perkinsus marinus ATCC 50983 | reverse complement strand
CTCGATAGAACTATCCTGCCTGTCTATGAGACTGTCGACACACTGCGTTCAGTCTCTAAGGGACACTTCTCTAAGCACCACACAACTGTTACCACTCCCCGGTCAAACGCCCGAGAAATATACCTAATGTCAGTATGTTGATTGATTCTGTATAAGCTGGGTGAGTTGCGATCGCCTGTAACCCATGCGGGGGTGAGATTTGTGTGAATTGGGTGTCGTGTCGCGGCCTGACCGGTGATCAGCTGTCCATCCCAAGGTGCTACTAAAGTCGGGTGGGAAGGCGGAAGTCATCACATCCGATCATCTGAAGGCGCGGGTACTGGCCAAGGCTGGGAACAGAGCAGGCAATACCGCACGATGGGACCAGTGAGGGTGGAGAGCGGCTGAGAGGTCGGTAGCCAACACAACAACAACGAGATGCAAAACACACAGATCGCTTTTGACACCCCGCGGAGTCTGCAGGAACTACTGTGGGACTCGGCTTTTGAACAATGTTAGTACGGAAATAGTTTCTCTAATTGCATTTCGTGGTTCTATAGTGTAGTGGTTAGCACTCTGGACTTTGAATCCAGCGACTCGAGTTCGAATCTCGATAGAACCTATTCCTGCCTGTCTATGAGACTGTCGACACACTGCGTTCAGTCTCTAAGGGACACTTCTCTAAGCACCACACAACTGTTACCACTCCCCGGTCAAACGCCCGAGAAATATACCTAATGTCAGTATGTTGATTGATTCTGTATAAGCTGGGTGAGTTGCGATCGCCTGTAACCCATGCGGGGGTGAGATTTGTGTGAATTGGGTGTCGTGTCGCGGCCTGACCGGTGATCAGCTGTCCATCCCAAGGTGCCACTAAGGTCGGGTGGGAAGGCGGAAGTCATCACATCCGATCATCTGAAGGCGCGGGTACTGGCCAAGGCTGGGAACAGAGCAGGCAATACCGCACGATGGGACCAGTGAGGGTGGAGAGCGGCTGAGAGGTCGGTAGCCAACACAACAACAACGAGATGCAAAACACACAGATCGCTTTTGACACCCCGCGGAGTCTGCAGGAACTACTGTGGGACTCGGCTTTTGAACAATGTTAGTACGGAAATAGTTTCTCTAATTGCATTTCGTGGTTCTATAGTGTAGTGGTTAGCACTCTGGACTTTGAATCAGCGACTCGAGTTCGAATCTCGATAGAACCTATTCCTG
>NW_003206734.1:0-1092 GCF_000006405.1 Perkinsus marinus ATCC 50983 | reverse complement strand
TATCTGCTTCTTGACGCCTCATTATTTTCCAGCATGGTATCGCGTTGTTTATTGCGTGGAAAAAACTTCACGATTGAAAAAACGGCTTCAATCGTATGAAAAAAGTGAAAAATTGTAAACAAACATCTCCTTCGCGGAGTTGACTTGGTAAGGAGAATCGGGAATGATCCGAGAGCAATGAACAAAATCCACCAGCCGCTGCTGAGCTCAGACAATGGGGAAAACGGGCGTGCTGTGAAGCAGGGAAGCCAACCGGCCAGTTGAGTTGCACGAAGCCGCAAGGCTGGCCGAGGTGGCTGTATGATGTTCTTCTTGCCAGGAGACGAGTCGAGGAGTCTGCGGACGAGTTTCTCGTGTTGTGTGACACACACTATGTGTGCAACTGCTGAATACTGCAGCTCCCTTGAAAGTTGTGACCAGTAGCACAGATGCCCGACTGCGCTCGAACCGTCGGCACTGACTGTCTGATGCTGCCGGTGATGGTTTCTTGAGAGTCAAACACTATTGATTCTAACCCTTCTTGCGCTTTGAGCTGACCCGCCCTCTCGGGATCAAGTTGAAACGTTGAACAGTGTTCGGCGCTAGGTAAGGTCAACGTGTTTCCGGTTCAAACGCCCTCCGTCAAATATAAGATGACGCAACGTATAGGATCAAGCAATGAGTTTGGTGCTGATGTGCACATACCTGTCAAAAGGCTGGCCTTGAATGCCTCTAGTAGCATCCACAGTGTGGATTCCACACATCCTGTCTAGTCCTCTACATCATTCTCTACATAGCAATGTACACAATATAATACCCGTCTCGGTACCGTTTGCCGGTTTTTCATTATCAAAAGCGAACGAAGCAGAAACATCCGCTGTTGTTGGGCTCGTGAAATTGGTTTGGACCGAGAAGTCGCCGAATGCGGTAGATGACGACCCACAAAGCTTTTCGGATAGCTGGGCATCTAATAGACCGAGTAGGGCGAGGAGGAGGAAGAGCAAGGAGTACTGAGGCATTCTTGTTTTCAACTACGAGGGAGATCTCAGCCAGTGTTGAGTTCATGATGGACTCACAGAAACTCAAGTAGAGAACCTCTCATAAAACAAATAG
>NW_003215874.1:0-792 GCF_000006405.1 Perkinsus marinus ATCC 50983 | reverse complement strand
TGGGGCAGTTATATATGCAAGGCTGAAGAGGGGATTGTCTGCCCAATATTTACAACTTCTTGTCACGGAGATTACGGAGAAGCCATTCATTCTGGTCGTCTAAGATGGAGTGCAACCTAAAAGGTCAAACCTATTCCATCACCTTTTTTTATCTAGATAGTAACATCCTCGGACCGAGGACCTCGGTGGTTCCTCCGGCTGCGCAATATGCTAACTCACGCAGGAACCTACCTCACATCCGCTGTGAGGTAGAAGGAGGATTTGTTTCGGATTTGATCGTGGTGAGCTCTTGATCCTGGGTGTAACCCTTCTTGTAAGGCGGCTATACATGAATCGATTCGCCTCTCATGTTGTTGTGGCTGCTCAGCAGGGGACAGTTGCGTTCAGTTTCCTCCCATGGGTCTCTGACTCAGAGACTCTGAGGATTGTAGTTGTCGTTCCGCATGTCGATGTGCCGGTTGTTAGTCGTTTCTGGGTGGAAAGTTACAGTTTTATCATAATCATTCAATCTGGTGGATGTACGTATGATCATGCACGGCTTAGTGGACTCGGCAGACCCTCATCAGCACCTACATGGGAGTAACACTCCCCAGACACATGCCAGATGACAAAAACCCCCCGCTCAGATGCAATTCACACATCCTTTTACGGTATCACGAGCTCGACAGGGGGATCAGTTCAAGCGGTGGGTTGCTCATCATTCATTTATGTACTATCAACTTGACTACAGGACCTCGCAACTCCACCGACAGCCCTCGCTGTCACATCGCCCGTGGCAGGCAGACCGCTGCC
>NW_003210575.1:0-935 GCF_000006405.1 Perkinsus marinus ATCC 50983 | reverse complement strand
TCACGACTTGGGTGAAAGTCGCAGATAAAAATGGATAATATGGACGGTCTTGTACGCCGCCCTTCATCGGTATTGTCGCTGATCCAGCACTGCTGGGCGTCCCTAACGTTTGAGAAACTTCTATACCAGAAGCGACGCTATTTTCTGGCTGATGCTGCTGCTGCTGTTGTCGTTGTTGATAATGATGCCGATTCCGTCCGAACTGACGTCGACGTCCATTCTGACGAAGACCGTTGTTTGAGAGTCCACTGTTAGCCGATGTAGAACTAGTAGTCCGTGAAGGCGAGCCGACTGGAGGAACAGTCCTTGGCACTGTTGCTGCAGTGGTCATAAAGAAAACAACCACCGCGAGTGACTGCAATTATGAATTATGAGGATACTACAAGTGATGCGAAGCGGCATCAGCTGAACATGTCGACGTATCTTCCATTTCCCCTGTCATCAACACTCTTCACGTCAGCTCCTTTGCGACGACGACTCGATCAGCGTTGCGCCCTTTAGGGCGTTCGCAAATGGGGCCATTTCCTATCTAATCCGCATCAATAGGAGATTTTAGGATTTTTGGATCAGCCGCTGTTGCTGTACACGCATCGCCCCAGACAGACAAGACGAAAATGTTAAACATGGCATGCTTCGCTCCGCCTTCCATTCCGCTCCCGCGCCCGCGCTATGTCGAATCGATCATTAACACCTCTGTGCAAACTTGCTGCTGAAACCAACCATGCAGAACGATCAGGGAAAGATTGTCGACTTGTACATCCCTCGTAAGTGCTCCGCCACTAACAGGATTATTGCCGCTAACGACCACAAGTAATTGGGATCGGAATTTGAGTTATCGAGCCTTACGTTGTGATGCTTTTCATGGTCTCGTCGGCTGAGCTGATCTGTAGTCTAGTCCTATGTAATCGCCCTATTGTTTTGGCATGGTGGCTTCT
>NW_003212776.1:0-1459 GCF_000006405.1 Perkinsus marinus ATCC 50983 | reverse complement strand
TTCTCATTGGCTCTTTATCGATGACAACACCTTCACGGCATTGCATACCTCCATTACTCAGCAGTCTCGGAAGGCGAAAGAGGCTTATCCATGGGCCACCGTCGATGACTAGGCTTGCTGTGAAGCAATATACCACCAGCGGTAGCCAGACCATTCAGAGTGACGAGAAGGCTCACTCGGCGTCTTCAAGCGATGCGTCTCGGTACTTTGGCAATCGCACGCACAAGAAGATATGCTCCGGGTAGGTTGATAGGCTATTATTGTTATAGGCTGATGTTGGTTTCGCTTGGTCGTTTCAGCTGCGGTTTGCCTAATTTGTTGCCGGCGCCCCGATGCATTGCTTGTGGTACGGCCGTGTCAGATAGGGACATAAGGCCGGTCGGCCAACACGATCCTCTAATAGAAGCAGTGATGGTGGCCAAACCCACACTGGCAGCGAAACTCAAACAGAATTATAGGCCGCAGAGGTTGAGTCGGTTGTAAGTTACAAGCTCGACACAAAAGGGGACAGCTGCGCGATACGGCTTAATGCAGGTTCGCTGGGTCAATGCCATCACGTGTATGGCACGCTGACTTTGACACACTCGTTATGGATTGTCCCTGGCCTTCCAGTACTTCAGGCCACCATGTGCTGGGTATCATCAAGTCCTCTAGAAGTTATGATATAAGGTGGGTTCTGGGGATGCGTCTTAGCTCGTGCTTTTCTCTGAGCATCCAGTTGGCTAGCAGTTGTCGTACAATGGAGTTCCACCTGTGATATGAGTAACACTAGTGAGAAACGAATTTCCCGATTTTTTTCGCGAAAAACTATTGTGTTGTCGGTCGCGACGACATATACGCCTTAGAATTTACAAAGAGTATTACGCGACTTCATTGATTCCTTTGCATAGGTGCTTGAATCGACGCCACGTTCAGCTCCTTGATCGTTTGCATGCTCAGTGTGTCGAAGCTCTAAGGCGATCGCTAGTAGCAGACAAGGCACTGTCTACAGAGGTCGCAGTGGAGTTGCTTAAGCAAGCCCAGTTTGGCTTTCGATACCCCTCGGAGTTTTCGGTCATCTCCCTGCATGGCCTGTGTCCTCCCTTTGAGCCTAATCTCGGTATCTTCGCTCCGCCTCATTGGATGAGTTTTAAAGCAGTTCGCGAGGTCGTGGGCAAGTCCGGGAAGATAACAGATGTATCGGCATGCCTTCCGAGCTCGTCAGTGGTTGGCAGTTTACCGAAGGCCCTCGTGGAAGCTCAGGACATCGGTACTCGACTCGTGAAAGGCTCTAATAGTTGATGACGTTTCTGTGCATGTTTTCATCCATCGAAGTTGTGTGTCCTTTTGTGTTGATGGAATGTTCATTATTTTCTTGCAGGTTTCTATTTGTCAATCCAACTATGCTTTCCTCGGTTTCTTCATCCGCCTTCAACACAATCTCGAGACGATTCCTTGCCACAGTTCGCGGTGGCCAAAT
>NW_003200480.1:0-841 GCF_000006405.1 Perkinsus marinus ATCC 50983 | reverse complement strand
TACTGCTGCTTCTGACGAGTCGCTGAGTTGGCAGTGTGCCCAGGGTGGTCTTAGTGGTTTGAAATGTCGTGGGAAGAGCTGCAAATAGAAGAAGCGGAGACTCTCGAGGAGATGTACAGTGACGATGGAGGCTTCGTGTGGCTGCACAGGCCGGAGGGCTCCGATAGTGACGATGGGATGGCGTAGTGGAGGATGTGGGGAGGTGGAGGGAGAGTTGTGTGCCCTTAGATACTCGGTGACGTTGACAAGCTACTCTCATCCATCTGCCGTCAGCGTCACCTTCATAATAACACTACCGTCGGGATATCCTCTGGAGAAGAGCCGATCACCGGAAGTCGTAGTAGAGGAGGTCAGTGCTGCGACGGATGCGGAGATGTTGGGGGAGGAGGTGTTGAAGTATTTGCTGAAACATGTGCGGACTCAACTGGAGTCCGGATACGTGTTCCCTCTGATAGCGGCTGTGGAGTCGACTCGACAGTACATTACTCATGTGGGTGGTCATCAGGGTTGGAAGGGGGTTTAATTCGACTCTAGGTCGGGGAGGATCAGCAGGATACCAACGACAATTCTAAGGAAGAAAACGCGACGTCCAGTCCAGAGGTGAGGGAGTGGGGTATCTCCTATTTTCGCGATTGCTTCGCTGTGTAGACTCCTTCAGCTGGACGGGAGGTACTGGGACGCAGGATGATGGTCGTGCATACTATCAAAAACCCGATGAAAATAAAATTCATACGGGAGCTGGCCAGTAGTGTCCTCTATTATATTGCACATTACCATCGCTATGCTCAGAGGACTACCGACTGGGAGGATGAGCAACCCTAACTTCATCGTCATTGAGGGG
>NW_003200459.1:0-701 GCF_000006405.1 Perkinsus marinus ATCC 50983 | reverse complement strand
TGGCTTCGAGTCAAGACCTTCGACCTTATGAAGAACACAATCCCTCAGCGTCAATGACTGAAGCAGACATGAGGTCATGTCATTTGTCCGTCGAATGTTGAAGGTCTCGACCGAGTAGTATCGCGAAAGAAGCCAGAACGTCTGACTCTTAGACCACAAGTTGGGGTGAAAGTAACATGCTCACAGTATACACCCCGAAAGGGAAAAATGACTACGACTACGGAAGTAAGAGAGTTTGCTGGGAAACACTAGGCACAAGTGGCCTCTTCATCTCTCCTGGGCTGCCGTAGAGTTAATGGCGGCATCGTTGGATCTACGACGCTTGTGATGCCTTGTAGAGTGAGAATGTTGCAGCATCCGCGTGCGGTCATTGCGCATGCGCGATAACACTGAATTGGTAGCTTCTCTAAACGCGTTGACAGCCTATGGGGAAAAAACTTGCTGTGATACCAATGGTACCAAATCGAGCAAATCAAAATCTCACATACTTTCAGGACATGCCGTCCACCCTCGATGTTGCACGGCACGCGGCCGGCGCGATCTTCTACGTCTGTCAGAAAGTCGATGATGATCTTCTTGACAGAGTGATTCTCTGGAGGTAGACTGAAGTATACCGTAGCAGCGCTACCTGTGCATTGTTGCTGGCCAAGGATCAAATGAGAATCACTCACTCACGAGGCCTCTCAAGAGTTGTATCATAG
>NW_003200467.1:0-1041 GCF_000006405.1 Perkinsus marinus ATCC 50983 | reverse complement strand
TGCTACACTATGTTCTCCTGGTGACTAGGCGTTGGAGCTTTGAAGCAACGAAGGCTTCAGTCTGAGGTGGGTCACTGTCATCTTAGTATTCTTACGTGTCGCTCCTCAGAAGCACAGTTCCGCTGATGGACACCTCTCAGAAGAACCTTACCGAGGAGATCAGTGTCAAGATTGTAAATACCGCGACCCCCAAGTAAGCCTACAACGTACGTGAATCTTTTCATATACTGTCAATAACAGGCCTAAACTGAAAGGCAGCACTACTTTTTATATCGTATTCTTCGCGATCAACGCCGTCATATCCTGCTGCGCAACACTTTATATGTGTCGTTGCTGCTTCCACTGCTTCAGTTGGTAAGTCCGTCATCGCATAGCACTGCCCTCACACTCTCCTTTAGGGTTGGCAAAATGATGTGCATAAGTGTTTCAAAGAAGTCACGAGAAGCGTGGCTCGAGAAGCAACTTTTGCAACTACCACCAATCACCAAAGGTGCTTCCTCTCCCACAGTGGGCTCCACCGCAGTCGATGACATCGATATTGAACTTGATGATTTTGATGATCGTGTTATTGATGATAAAATCGAGCAGGCTGAGGTTTGAATTCCCACCTCCCTCTCACCAAAAAAAGACGTGCGCTATCATTTGTTGTTCGCTTGCCTCGTGATATGTTATGAAAGTGATCTTGCGTTCACTAGTCGGGTGCCAACTTGCTAATATCAAGGCAGAGGAGGCAAGGCAAGGCAGGGGACCTTTTCTTCAAGTATACGTCGTAACTCTACGCAGAAGTTCACTATAAGCAAGGCAAAGCATACATACCCTTTAGGGCTCCCACCAATCCCTTACTACCATTCCAGGTCATACCGCACCTCGTTCAATCGTCAACTGCTGCGGGTCCACACACAACAAAAGCGGTTCCATCGAGAGGACGAACCTATCACTCATGACTCAGAGATATCCTTCAGCCGCCACAAGTAGATTTTTTCAACTCAGAACAAGTCAGTCACAGCATTGCCACTATGAACATAATAGTGCATGCATGAG
>NW_003211934.1:0-1111 GCF_000006405.1 Perkinsus marinus ATCC 50983 | reverse complement strand
CTCCAGTATTGTCGAGGCACGTCTAACTAAGCTCGGATGGAGAATCATTCAACTACGCTATGATACTATCAAGAATGTACTCCTTCATTATTCCCATACCACACCTCCTCGAATGCCCCTCGAAACTATCAATGCTCCAGTATGAATATTATTGCTTGTATACTTTCCATGGAAGGATACTACACTACTAGGTATCACTCCAGCCGGCCTTTCCCACGACTATTCTATTCGATCAACACTCCTACTAGGCTTCTACTACCTTATGAATGACTCCAAGACTACCAGTAGCTGTGAACTTAGCCCAGTAGACTGCCTTGCCAAGCCACTCGAGGTTGGCACGGAGGAAAGTGTCGCTGGTGGTGCCGCATTGCATGAGGGCATGGCAGAGGACGATGCCGTTGTGGGTAATCTGATGGAAAAATACTCAACAAAGAATCGAACCGACATCCTAACGTAAAAAAGCCCAACCTCATTCCCTCGCCACCATAATACCAATCATTACCGAGTTCCTCTCATCAGGCTGGTTCGCCTTGATCGCGTCCAGTAGCAGCAAGTCCGTCGCAGAGTTACGATAGAGAAACTCGAGGTTCAAATCAGTCTGGGCATCGCCTACCAATCGAGCAATACCATAACTTCACCACATCACGTTCCCATCCCCCCAACGCACCAGCGAGAATCTTCTTTATGTTCGCAATGCACTCCTTCTTCTTATCACCAGCAGGGGCCTCAGCCTTCTCCATCTTCACATCTATCACAATCACCAATCACCTCAACCCTCGAGCCCCCCTCGTGTCACCTCCCTCTGTCACCCCAGTGTCACCACCATCCGACAACTTGAGGTCATCACATGCCGAGACCGTCTGACAGAACTGCTGCGCTTCGCTGTCGGCCAGATCAAAGGCGATTTGCATGGCCATAAGGCGACCAAATCTAAACGAAACCATGCCAGACATGTCGAGGCCCATCATACCCTACTTGTCGTGATCGTCCAGAAGCTCCCTCAGCATGGTCCCAACCTCCTCAGGTTTGTTCAGGAGGAAAGTACATTGCGCCCAACCAGCCCAGTCACGGTCACGACCCGCTGGCACTGGAAGTGAATGCAGCATACCCA
>NW_003212576.1:0-989 GCF_000006405.1 Perkinsus marinus ATCC 50983 | reverse complement strand
CACCTGTACGTCGTAATAGACTAGTTGGCACGATGAAGGGGTAGTTGAGCGACCTGACCACTAGTATATCGGCCACGATAGAAGTTCGGTCGTCGAGATGTAGGATCACACTAGCTCTACCGAGAGTCGCTGATTGGTGTGAGGGGTTACCGAAGATGATGGTCCGTGGATCAGGGACTAGTGGGAGGACGAGACCAGCATCACACCATCAATTATACTCATCTTCGGCACATAGCGGTTGTTCAGCACCGGAATCCAGTAGAGCGTTAGTAGCTACACGACCTTCGGGCTTGGGCGAGTCCGTCAACCGACGCGAATCGGTCGACAGTAGCTTGGATGTCGCCGTGGAGGGCGTCGATTTCAGCTCGAAGTTGTACATCAGTTCCCTTGGGGAGTGCAAGTTCCCTAGGGGTCGGGGGTCTTGGAATCTTCGAGCAGGAGCTTGAATTAGAATCTTTGCCCTTGGTAGCTCTGCTTGTAGGGAAGTCGAGCCCAGGGGCTGCAGGGAGGTTGGCCAGCCGAGTTGAGTGACGGTTGGCGTCGTTAGTAGAAGTAGTAGATCTCGGAGAGGCGTCGAAGGGGGCCTCGTCGTCTGGGAGATTGGGATTAGAGATCCCGGTAGAATGTAGCGGAGCTGGCTGATTACCAACCTGGTTGTTAACACAAGAACCGGGCATTTCTGCAGACAGATCGCTAAGTTATCCTTGGGGTGGAAGGGTTGAAGAATCAATGAGGGAAGAGGGAGAAGAACCCAACTACGATCTTGAGCCAAGATGGCTACAGTCGTCTTACGATCACTAGTGTCCCAAAGGCTTGTGCTTACTAAGCCAACCTATGTCTAAGGGACGACTAATGGGATCGACAAGGACGAAAGTAGCGAGTGTAACAAAGCAATATGATCATAGAACTGCAAAAGAGAACGAATTCGACGCCTAGCCGTTTCAGCCGTTTCAACAAGACGACATGAAACTGCCTAGCGGAGCGAAGCG
>NW_003210285.1:0-1352 GCF_000006405.1 Perkinsus marinus ATCC 50983 | reverse complement strand
TTGCATATCCTCTCTGCATCAACATCAACAAGCACTAGTGACTTTGAATATCGGTCCCAGACATCGAACTATCTCCAAGTATCTTCTGGACCGTTTTTCACTCGAGAAAGCCACCGCCGAAGATATTATTAGTCCTCAGATTATCCTTGAAGCTTCAGGCTGAAGTAACAATACTGTCATCGAGTGAAAAGTGCGCACTGAAAACTGCAGACGCGTAGATCTGATGTCACCCACTTGCAACACTCGAAGTGTTCGGGGAATCACCCAGAGAAGTACTCACATGTTCCTGTCGTGTTGCATGTTAGCTAGGCTGCTAGCCTTCAACCTGCTGGTAGAAAAACACACAAAGAAGCCTCCAATTTGCCTCAGAATAGTCAAGTCTCCAATAATTTTGGTTCGGGCGTGTGCTTCACGCATCTCAATCGGAAGGCAGATTGTGTTGTGTTTGGGAGGTCAAAAAAGTTTCGAACAGAAAGATGGAAACTATTGTTTTGTCAGCCACCCTGCTTTAGAGAAGCATCCTCGAGCTCCTTACGCATGAGACCACCAAATATCACCCAAAACGCCTTTGAAAGCCTTCTTTAAGGAGGGTTCTTGAAACCATCAACTTCTTGAGGGTTAAGAATCCTTCTTGAAGTAGCTACCTATTCATCAAGCCTTTCCGGAAGAACCCCGTTTTCACACGCTAGAATGCGTAACAAGCTTTGAGAAACTCACAACCTATTTCGAAGATCTGCTCTTCGTAAACTTTTTGCTTCAAGAAAACTGAGCTTCCTCAGGCCCCGAAGATCGGGGGCAGGTTAAGGCAGCCTTCGACACGTTTTCACATACTTTGGAGGTATGTCAAAACCGTGAAAGTGAAAGTATTACTTTCACTTTCAATACTTCGCTCCGCTCCCGATTTGCCCGAGTTGACTGACCGAAAGTTCACCATTTGTGGAAGATGAACAGACAAAGCCGCCTCAATAACCTAGACAGGGATTCCTCCATCACCCTGCTTACTAGGGACTTCAGAGCTCTCCCTCAATAATGCTTCATGAGACAAAATCCAGCTGCCGCTGCTAAGCTCCGACAATGGGAAAGCAAGCTGCGAAGCAGGGAGTGGCTCCCTGGGAGCCGCTCGGCCGGTTCGACCGCACGAAGCCGCAGAACTAGCCGAGATTGCTGCGCAATATTGTTCTCGTTCGAAGGCTAGTCGAACGATTCGCGAACGTGTTTCTCGTGTTGTGTGTTTCTGCAGCTACTGGGTGGGAGACATTTGTGAAATCCGGACCAGTAGCTCAGATGCCCGACCGTGCTCAAACCCCTCCTTTCAAGAGGTTCTTGAACCTCACGAAGCTCTTCTTCAAAGA
>NW_003214120.1:0-1055 GCF_000006405.1 Perkinsus marinus ATCC 50983 | reverse complement strand
CATCACTCATGACAAATGCAACTTCATCTACTTCCGTGATCGCATAAATGACCACAGCGTTGTCGTTGCTATCGAGAAATACACCCGTCAAGTGGCGGACATACTCTCCTTTAAGAGCAGCGCCAATGAGCTCGTATTCCTCTCATGCACCCCATGAATAACATTCACCATCCATTCCATGATGATGCTAAGGTTGCTAACTCCCAAAACGGTAGCCTGGACTGTGCATGACGATTAATAAGTTCGAAGGTAGCGAGTAACATCCTGACCACATTCAACAAAACTTCATCAGTATCTGAACTATCACTGGAGTGAATGCCTGAGGGAAGATTGTCGTGAGAAGGTTCCTTAGTGGCTCAAGGATGGAAGTGGTCTGAACTATTAAGACCGCTGCTATAGATGTACCGTTCACATCGTAAGCGGAGACAACTCTCATGTATATACTCCCCTTTAAAACTAGATGCCCTCGCTGTTCAGTTGAACTTAATTATGGTAAAAGGAGGCTTGTATAGCAACCTCGTCAAGTATCGAGATGTACTGGTAAATAACACAAACGAATCTGGACAATGAACTACTAACCGCTGTGAGAGTGGGGTTCGCCAAATTGATACCTCATTGACTTCGTGGTCCAACACAACAGATAAATACGTGCGCGAGCAAACAGGATTCTCTTGGGTAGACAAAAACCTACTCGTGTATATCACAGGAGTTACTTCGCGCTCTCATAGGACACAACGACAACAATGCCAAATAACTTAACCACAAAGGGATAGAGCTGTGTACATTGGCACAGTTCAACATCACCAGAAAGAATCGATGATGTACTGAAGACACATAAATTACATGAGGATAGCATCGGGTACAATACAGTGATGACTTAGCAAGAGCAAGGGATATTGGAACCGAAGCAAACAGGCTCGGTCAACCAATACTTGCAGTATGAGCCGGAGTAGGAAAGAGCACATTCGGCGTCAGCTTTCGAGCAGTTAGAGGCTGCGATGGTGGTAGTCTTGACCGCAACAGCTGTGGTCTTGGCCGTAGTAGTGGTGGTAGTA
>NW_003203904.1:0-1030 GCF_000006405.1 Perkinsus marinus ATCC 50983 | reverse complement strand
GCGCACCACTATCTCATGTGCTTGCGTTCAGCATCTTGTGTAAACTAGTTGGAGCTTCACATCAAATGCCCGATTTTATTGAAGTAGGATGGATGAAAAGGAAGTGAGATTAATGTATACCCGATGCAGGATTCGAACCTACGACCATCTGCTCCGTAGGCAGACATTCTATCCAGCTGAACTAATCGGGCGATGAAGCTAGCAACTTTGATTGATATTCAAGTTGAATACTCTCCCGAAATGGTTTAGGCGGTAATTGGTCAATCCGTCAGGATACGTGAGCGGAATTCGGATTCCTCAGGTACAGCCGTTGGTGCGCACCACTATCTCATGTGCTTGCCTTCAGCATCTTGTGTAAACTAGTTGGAGCTTCACATCGAGTGGCTGATTCAGGATGCGTGAGCGGAATTCGGATTGCTCAGGTACAGCCGTTGGTGCGCACCACTATCTCACGTGCTTGCCTTCAGCGTCTTGTGCAAAGTAGGGGGAGCTTCACATCGAATGCCCGATTTCGTTGACGTAGGATGGAAGGAGGAAGTGAGATTGATGTATACCCGATGCAGGATTCGAACCTACGACCATCTGCTCCGTAGGCAGACATTCTATCCAGCTGAACTAATCGGGCGATGAAGCTAGCAACTTTGATTGATATTTAAGTTGAATACTCTTCGGTAATTGGTCAATCCGTCAGGATACGTGAGCGGAATTCGGATTGCTCAGATACAGCCGTTAGTGCGCACCACTATCTCATGTGCTTGCCTTCAGCGTCTTGTGTAAACTAGTTGGAGCTTCACATCGAGTGGCCGATTCAGGATACGTGAGCGGAATTCGGATTGCTCAGGTACAGCCGTTGGTGCGCACCACTATCTCATGTGCTTGCCTTCAGCATCTTGTGTGAACTAGTTGGAGCTTCACATCGAATGCCCGATTTTATTGAAGTAGGATGGATGAAGAGGAAGTGAGATTAATGTATACCCGATGCAGGATTCGAACCTACGACCATCTGCTCCGTAGGCAGACATTCTATCCA
>NW_003207076.1:0-1033 GCF_000006405.1 Perkinsus marinus ATCC 50983 | reverse complement strand
CCCCATCCTCAGAAGCATACCCATATGGTGAAATCGAGCCACATGGCCTACATCAACTTTTATACCCACTGCAAGTCAATTTCGCCCATGTGCGAAATTGATGTGCAGCTTTCGCGAGCATCTTTGACCAAACGTGCACATCGATTTCGCGCATCCCCCTCCACCCCTTGGACAATGTTATAAACTATGTTCACTTGTCTCTCTATTGAACTACTGGACTGTGATGTGGGCTAGCATAGAGTGCTTCACAATACAAGACAAAAGAGGAACAATGTCCAAGGGGGTGGGGAGGGGGTTTGTAAAAAAATGTACGACTTTTGCAAAAAGCCAGCAGCACCCTAAGGACTTCCCGGGCGGTCCCCCACCCCAGTACTATCCGGGCCTTGCGCCGCTTAACTTCGGAGTTCGGATGGGATCCGGTGTATTCGACGCAGTATGGCCGCTGGCGATCATAAAGTCGACCAAAAAGCCAAGTTACCCCCAACCGCGCACACCCAAATTTGAACAAGTCGAGGATTTTCAACCCATAAGGTATGATCCTCCATCCAACTTCAAACCCTCACCAGGACACTATACCGCGATCCAACTCTACCGTGCCCCACACCAGAGCTCTCAGAAGCTCTTGAGTGTGGAGTAATCCGCCTTTTTAAGTCGAGTCCGTAGATGGAAATAGAATAGGAGGAGACAAATCGGCGCAACACGGGATGAATCTCAGTGGATCGTAAGACTAAGCCTACTCTCAACACTTACAATACCCGGATGCAATTAAGTCGTCTTCAAAGGATTTATCGAGCCCAATACTTGCAATTGCTATGATCACCATACACTCTGACCACAAGTCAATGCAGCCAGAGGTATAGCAGCTTGAATTTTGGTCAGGCCGAAGCCTGACCTAGCCTTTTTCTTGTAGCATTGAGCACGGTGTACAACACTGCTTATCCAGCATGGATTCCGGCTTAGAGGCGTTCAGCCGTAATCCAGCAGATGGTAGCTTCGCCGTACTGTCTTTTCAGACAACGGCATTAACCAAGTA
>NW_003211937.1:0-884 GCF_000006405.1 Perkinsus marinus ATCC 50983 | reverse complement strand
ACGCGCCATCTAGAAACGCGCGAACTGGGCGGGCACTTTTTTCTTTCATTTTGACGAATTTCGACCTAATTCTTTCACCATTGAACTCCCCATGCTCGATTACCCATAAATCCAAGTCGCGCATTTGAAACTCGACAAAAAAATATTTTGGTCATTTTACCCCCCCTCCCCCCCCCCCCCCCTGACTCTAGCGCATTCTCATTCGGTGCGCTCCTAGCGTCCGGGGACGCTTATTGAATCACCCCAGCCTTCCACACCTAGCTACGGTCACAATTCAATTCGACACCTGAATTCAATTTCATCGAATGGCCATCCTAGAGCAGCTGTTAAGTCTCGAAGAGACCGGGCCTAGCCAGAGTTCCACCACCTCTGCTGGCCGAGCACCTTCTAGTGCAGAGGACGACCTGACTATCCACCACAAACGTGCTATCGGTTCGACTAAATTGAGTGAAAGAAAATCTCTGAGGTTGAAGACTCGAGCTGAAGCCTCTGGGATATCTGGCAAGAAGACGGAGCCGAAAGGACAACACGTTCACGGCTACAACACAAGAAACCAGCCCCTAACAAGAGCTCAGAAGCGTGCTGCTGACCGTGAGGACAAGCCCAAACCATGTGTGGAACGTCAGATGTCGGTGAATTTGCCACCGAAAGGCTCGAGGCCGCAGAGTAAGAATGTCAGGGAGCTCCGGCAGAACAAGAGGCAGGAGCGCGATGATGGGGTATCTAGCCTGTGGGAGGCCCTACAAGCAACGAGCCCTTTGGACGACATGTCCCTTCACCTCAAGAAGAGACTGGCTGTCTACATGTCTCTGACACAGTTCTACGGTTACTGGGGATGGCAGTCACGCGAGGAAATTGAAGAATTCGTGGCTGGCTTGCTTGAC
>NW_003214155.1:5815-7432 GCF_000006405.1 Perkinsus marinus ATCC 50983 | reverse complement strand
CACCACAGTGACTTCAGACAACTTACGAAGACTCGTGACATCCTGGGAAAGTCTTGGTGTAGCTAAATCACTAGCTCGACCACTTCGCTTCACTGTTGTTTGTCCATCAGCTTCTACAACCTCAACAGCCTTCGATATATACTCACCAAGTACCGCTTCGCCGCACTGCACATTACCAACCTGTGAAGTGCCAGAACTCCGAGATTTCCTGTTCTTCGACGAGGCCGCTTTGCTCGGAGCATTACTCTGCCGCGGTCTTTTAGGCTTATTCTCCGGACTGGAAGGTACAACTGCCTCGATATCAGAGGCGATTGGAGCTTTGCGATCGATACACTGTGGTAACCATAATAAGTCTCCCGTATATAGCTTCTCTCGAGCTATCACACGAAAAACACCGTTGTGACCTTCGTCTACAACCACCTTCACCGGTGAGCTCTGGTTGGATTCCTTGATATCGACCTTCTGGAGATCTGCTTTTCCTTTAAGGATGTGCATGCCGTTGAAGACACTCGTTGACCCACATAGGTACATCTTACCACACTCTAACATATGAGGTGAAGACTTATTCTCCACCGAAGACCACTCGTATACTTTAACAGGCATCTCGACCGATATAACACCGATCTTCCACCCATTTGGGGGGAAGCCACGAGGCGCTTCACATTTATTAGGTGAGCGAGAGCTGCTGATATGATCTGTAGTATAGGAAGGGTCTCCGGCATCAGCAGCTATGATATCGACGACGCTCCTCGCCCTAGCGCATACGTGAACAAGACCATCGAATCTGCGGGAACGGCATGAGATATTCGAAACTAGAAATGTACGAAAGGAGTCCTGGGGATTCCCCAGGGGGGAAACCCCAGTGGGATAGCAAATAAGATTTTCCCACCTGAATATTTCATCATCCGGCTCGAAAGGGTGCTTGGCATACAGCCAGGTTCCGCCATCCTTCTCTAACACTGTCACGTTATCATTGAATATTTGAAAGCTTTTTGCTCTAATTTCCTCACCGCTGAGCATGCGGATTCGCGCGTTTATCTGCCAACAAAGACCAGTAGCAACACCTGCTATGTCAAATGGTACTCACGCTCGCTAGCGGAGCTTCACGCCATTCAGGAAGGCGAATACTCGCCCTATAGTGAATGGGGACCTGAAAGAAATCTGTACTGCCACAGTAGCATCCTCATTCAGCACACAGTAACCTACAATCATCTCCATACTATCCAGCATGGATACTTCGAACTGCTTCTCCTCTTCACTCGTCATGTCTCGTCCTTCAGAGATCCAAATCACTTGCCTCCTGGCACCCATCATAAAATCCAGAGTTTCTGTCACATGCCGTTGAGGGAGGGCGTGAAGCGGTGCGAATGCCCGAGTACGTAAACCTGAGATACATATCATTGAAACAGACTGAAATTTGAATCGACCCTTCGGTCATTAGATTCATACGATATAAAATCGAGCTCAAGACTGGACGAACGTAAATCGGAGTCTCATTTTCTATCGGTGATTGTTTCGAGGCTTTAAATTTCGAGCTATAAGTCACAGTCTATGAGCCATTAGCAATCTCTGCGCAGCAAAATATGCGAAGAGTCGAGATAGCCGTTTACCTGTCTT
>NW_003214155.1:0-5715 GCF_000006405.1 Perkinsus marinus ATCC 50983 | reverse complement strand
ACGTTAGACCGCCAACGCCTCGTCATCTATCATCGTAAATGATAGCAAGGTCTAAAGTAACCCAGATCACTTACTTCTCAAAAATTTTTACTCTTATTTCTACCACGCGATCTACCACGCGATATGACGTCTTTTTCCCAAACGCACTCAAATTGGGCTTCTGTTCATAGTACCCTCCGAGAAACCTTTACCCTTTCCGAACCCTTCATCTTTGCTCCCAATTCCGGGCAAGCCTTTTCCTTTCCCATCGAGAGAATTCTTGTGGTGATGGGGTTTGAACTCACACTCTCTCCTAACTAGGACCTGGCAGTCCTCATAATAATACAAACAGAATCCCTTGGTGCCCGATTCGTGTCCCCGCTTCCACGATAGAGAGCTCGAACTACTCCCCGCGACGACTCTGGCGTAGGCCTCAGAGTCCTGAATTTCACTGAGGCAAATGACGATGGCTCTGTTATATGCCACTTTCTGCTCTCTCGCGACGGAGCGCGCTCGATTAACCAGGTTTTTCCTTAGCTCTATGTCGAGTGATATAAAGGCACGGTCGTTAGTGGCATTAGCTAGCTTGCTAGCCGGCTCACGTAATTGAATCCTGCTAGTAAGGCTTCTGAGTCTACTGTGGTGGCTAACGCACATAACCAGGGTATCAACGCGCTCGATAACTCCACCACATTGCGAGGCGTTCGGGACTCTATCAGCTTCTTACTTGCCACCATTTTTCCTCCCGTTGTTTCTCGACAACCTGGAACATCTAGAACGGTTCTTTCAGTAATTTTTAATTCACGGTTAGTTGGAGGGTGCTACACCATGGCTCTAATACGCTGTTCTCCAATCCTCATTCTTTCTGGAGGCTCACCTCCTAGGCGCCCAAAAGCCATTCCATGAAATTCTGTCAGGAGCAGCAGCTGCCCCGCAGCTCATAAGCCATATTCAGGATAATGATGATGGGTTACATCCCACCTCCTATACCGGTGACTCACATTTCCATTCAGCAACGAATAGACTAGGCGAGTTCTTACGATGTGGATAACCGCCAACCAAATACGAGCGGAATATAAACCAACTCTACTAATCAACGAGATATAAACTTTTTCAAATCGCTATGCTAGATGGTAAGCGAAGTCAGACTCACGCTGCAACCCGATATTCCGAGCCAGGCAAGTCAACGTTCACTTCCAGCGAAACACACGATTTTTGCTATTAGGATACTATCCATCCTCCTTGCTATGCTATATGTCGGATGTATTATGTCCCAGTCATCCGCGCAACGTGGATCTATAGTGTAGATTCTATACACGTCGTGTGGAACACGATGTCATACAGCCCCGATTGGAGACATCCAATTTTCTTATAACACTGACATCCAGCTTCAACGAGCTTCAACCAGCTCTCGAACTATTGCATCTAACCTTGTCACTGGTAAGTTCTCAGCGTGGAATTCTCACATTACCACCCTCCGTTATCCCCATTCTCATGAAATTGAGTCAGGCGAGTCAACATCCGCGCATCAGAACATCTCAAGAAGAGGTTATACATCATATTTCGTATCACGTGCCGATGATTTAAAATCTTGTATCAGATCAACGAATGCTTGTGGAACCCATTGACAGATCAAATAGAGCTCATTTGCAATGCGACGTCACTAACCGAGGTTCAACCCACTCAAAGTAATACAAAAATACTATACTCACTATATTAGATGGTAAGTAAAGGCAGACTCACGCTGCAGCTCGATAAGTTCGAACCAGGCAAGTCCACGTTCACTATCGAGTCGAGAAGCCTAACAAGGCAAGTCAACATTCACGCGCCCGAACCTCGTATAGTATATTATATTTCGTACTACGCATACGTGATATATTTTATACCAAGTACCGATGATCACAAATCACATTACAGTTCAAAAATATTTCAGGGACTCACTGACGAGACGAAATTGACCTCCCCCGCAATGCAAAACTTAGTTATCAGTACTCACCGAGATCCAAAGATTGACATTCAACCACCACATCAGTCAGGGGTTGAGTTTCAACGATTGAAATTTAACTCACTCAAAGTAATAAAACATTCTAGAGCCGTTAGGCTAGAGCATGGTACGTGAAGTCGAACTCACACTGCAACCCGATACAACAAGCCAGGCAAGTCAACTTTCACTCCTAGCTCACCCACAATCATTGTGGGATTGTGTCATTATGGCATCCAGCCTTCCCCCAGTGGCATCCAGCCCTCTTACAATGGCATCCAGCCATCTCACGTGGGCATCCAGCCATCTCAAATTGGCCTCCAGCCTTCCCCCAGTGGCATCCAGCCCTCTTACAGTGGCATCCAGCCCTCTTACAGTGGCATCCAGCCATCTCACATTGGCATCCAGCCATCTCACATTGGCATCCAGCCATCTCACATTGGCATCCAGCCATCTCACATTGGCATCCAGCCATCTCACATTGGCATCCAGCCATCTCACATTGGCATCCAGCCATCTCACATTGGCATCCAGCCATCTCACATTGGCATCCAGCCATCTCACATTGGCATCCAGCCATCTCACATTGGCATCCAGCCATCTCACATTGGCATCCAGCCATCTCACATTGGCATCCAGCCATCTCACATTGGCATCCAGCCATCTCACATTGGCATCCAGCCATCTCACATTGGCATCCAGCCTTCCCTTAATGGCATGTAACCCCCAGCCAAACGACAATTCAAAACTTCGACCGAATTCAACGACCAAATAATCTACGATGACATCTAATGAATGTTCCCTCTCTCACAGCGAGCGCTTCAAAGGAAGAACGAATCACAACCATCCGAGAGGTCATATCACACTGAATTCGACGCATTCGAACCAGGCGAATTGACAACTACGGTAGCGCGAAACACTAAGTACGTTACACCTCCCTCTCGAGTAGAATCCTCTTCGCAATTCAACCCATAGTCCCCATTAGAATGAAATTTTCAATTGGAGACGTCGAAACGAAGCGAGAGATGCCAAACGCTACCTCCCAAGTGTACTACATTACAACCAGTGCCTGAGCTTTAGTCAGAAGCCCTATAAGCTCCTGTCCAGGGACGCCGCGTGGAGGCACTCAGGAAAGTCCCCATTAACTAAATGGTAACTGGATATTAATCGATCAAACACCCCCCAACCACATCACAAACCATTCGCTCGTTTGTTGACCTAGCCCAATAAATTGACCTTCATTGACTGCACGGTGCAGTCTGCACTATGTCCTGACGAGAATTTGAAGCGGAATGTCTGATGATCAGGTAACTATACTAACCGCACCAGTTATCTTGAAGGCGAAGTATCCTCGTGGCGAGTGATGAGTAATGCGTACCGATGTGAGTACGTACAGATGTAGGGCGAAGACGCGCGAGGCGCGAGTGGAAATACATCCCGGGGATCCGACCTGCCCGGCGCCGGATGCCGGGCGAAGCCCCGTGGCCCAGCAGCGGTGCCACCGCTGCGGTGGTCCACCGCCCAGGGCCGTGTGGGTCATACCAGAACTGATGATATCCTCCGGGCATGGATACAGCTCGACTGTGAGGAGCAGGGCAAGCAGGAGCCTCGGCTGTCATCTCTCTGAGTTGTGATCTTCTGCACGTGTCAGGGTCGTCAAATGAAGACTGCGATTTTCAAGCCTCCCAAAGGCTATGCACTGCATAGTATGCAGTGCGTACTATGCTGCATACTATGATAGAATTGCAGTATAGCTATGCAATGCATGACCATGCATAGCTTTAGCATAGCTAAAGGTATGCAGCAATGCTGCTTTCGTTAAATGCGAATGCGTCGATCCTCTGCTGAAAAGTAGGTGCTATCGGCCGTGCTCGATTAGCTTGGTGTGCCTCACTGTGGCTTCGGTACACATTATATAACCTTGATTGACAACACAACCGCACGTCTTGATATCAAAATCGAACATCTATGAAATGTCGTGAGACTGTCTAAAAATCTATTTGTATTTTGATCAGGAGGAGTCAAGGTATCTGCTCTGATCACAGCTCGCGCTGACCAGCAAGGAAAGACCTTGCGGTATCACTGTTCGCGTTGACGGGCACTCTATGGATCGACATAGAGTGTCTGGCCGATCAAAATGCGCTGCTAGCGAAGGATGTGATGGGGGTATCCAGGCGAACTGGCGGCACCATCTCCAGAGAAGGGCAATTCTACTGGCTGGCTTGCCTCTGTGGGGATGTGAGGCGCTTTTTGCAGCAGTCCTTGGTGCGCCGACTACATGAGGAGAGAGGCGGAACTATGGTGCCTGAAATCGGTACGATACCCACCAGGAAGACCATGCTCTCTTGTTGCATCACCTAGGTGTCACTCGTTGGGTAAGCGGAGTCAAGTCCTTGGATAAACTACTGCAAAACTGGAACATACTGGCACAACTCATGGACACTGCCCCAGCTGCTTTCCCCAGCTTGCTGCCCCAGGAAGCAGCTGGGACGAGTAAGCTAGCTAGGTTTTAACCACCCCGGAAGCAGTTGTATAACACAGCTTGTATTGGCATGCATGAACCGTTAGATTTTTGAGTCTCTCGTCGTCTGCGGGATCTTCGAGACCTCACATCAGATTCTTCTTCTGGAGAAGTTCTTCAGATTCACCGACAAAATAAGAGAACTTCATTTAACACTTTCTCCTCTCATACGGGACCGAGAGCAGCGACTCGCTGCCAGTCAGCTAGCGCACAAGAAGCCATTGATCTGCTGCGACCCCTAGTTAAATTGAGCGATATCGGGCTCAATGTTCGCTCCTACCAGGATCTGGTAAGAGCGAACATATCTGGTAACCAGATACATCAGCCAAGATTGTCCAAGAACGAAAGGGACCGTTCGACTTCCTTCAAGAAGTTTAAGGCACTGGATGTGCAACCAACCGACTTGGACCCGCCACCGCAAGCTAGCGCGAGTTCGAGAAGTCAACCAGAGATTATTAATGATGACTTTGACATTGACCAGCCACCACAAACTAGCACGAGTTCCATGAGACAGCCTAGGATCACCGCTGACGAATCTAATAGTATCCAAGTACTCCTGGTTTGTCTCGTGTGTCCGTAGTCTTTCTGATGTGTCTGAACTTTCCAAGCAATGTTTCAGATATCTTAACTTCTGCGTTCACTTCTTTGACGACATGTTCTGCATTATTTAAAAGATTGAATTCGGTTACCAGCCAGCTAGCATGCTGAATACTGCATGTGCTTGGAGTTACCACTGGTAATCTGAGTATTTTCAACACCTGTATATGTTGAAGATGACCACTACTACTGTAGATCTTTTCAACACTTGCATGTGTTGAAAATGACCATTACTATTGTGGTTATTTTCAACACCTGTGTTGAAAATAACTAGTAGTGCTGTGGCTACACATGTGTTGAGATCACTCATGTGTTGGAAAAAATTGTTCACCCCACTTGAAGTGAGTCACTTCAATTTGGAGTCTTCAAGTGAGACCTTCACTCGAATATCGTTCAATGACCTCCAGCAACTGTCAGTTATTAGAAGTCCTCTGGATTCCAGTCATTCGTCTGGATGTGATAATGCTACCTCGGTACACGATACTATCGAGTCGATAGGATGACTTCCCCTCCCGAACTTCCCCTGGAGAGCTCTTTCAGTGCAAGCCTCCAAGTGCCCATTCCAACTTCTGCATCCAGCCAATGACAATGTCATTGTCATTCCACCTTGTTTTGGAGTCCCTTACTGTCTCATCTG
>NW_003200816.1:0-1293 GCF_000006405.1 Perkinsus marinus ATCC 50983 | reverse complement strand
TGCAGGTCTAGGCTTCGAGAGGGCCCGAAGGTCAGGGAACTACGTCGAAGCGATTAGCTGTCACATACACGGCCAATGGGTTGCCGACCGTGGCAGTAAGTCTTCAGGGCAGGGTCACTACGGTCGCGCTCCTTGATACAGGAGCGACAGACGTGTTCGTGTCCAGTGCTTTATACCGTCGGTTGAAGGCAGAGTCCCCAGGCCTGGAGCTAAAGCAGGGTGACATATCGGTGAAGTTGCTCGATAGAGGAGCAGTGAAGATCCAGGGGGTGCTGGAGGCTCTAGCCATTGGGTTCGGTGATCAGACTAGGACAGTCGAGGCCTACGTCTTAGACTCTGCTCATTGGGAGCTGGTTCTACCCCGATGGGTGCTGGGTAACTGTGTTTGGGTGATGGCTGGTAACGACTACCTACTCTTCGATGAGCCTGAGGTCACCCCTCACGGGGGAGTGCAGGAGGCGAGGGAGATAGGCGCTAATACAGTCGAGAGAAGCCGATCTCTCCCGACACGAAGAGTGTGGCCAGCAGTCGTGAAGGTCCCTTGGATTGATGATCGTAGACCTAAGCAGAATTATGATGCCATCAGAGGCCGAGATTTGAAGATCACACAGAGGCTGGCCAAGAGACCTGAAGAGTTAGCAGCGTATGAAGCGGCCGTGGACGAGCTCTTGAAGTCCGGGGCGGTCGAGGAACTCCCACTGGGGGAGGACCCGAGGAAGTGGGCCTACCACTATATGTGTGGGGTTCCGGTCTTCGCCAATCAGCGAAAGTCCACACGCTGTCGTATCTGCATCGACGCTCGAGAGCTTAACAACTTCACGAATAAAGAAGGGGACGAGGAGGCCGCGGACATGGACCTACAGTCACGGATTCTAGAGTGGCGAGCCTCAAAGAGAGTTGATTGTGAGGACCTCAAGAAGGCCTTCTGGTCGGTTCACATCGATGAATCGGATGTGAAGTGGTTGGGGATGTGCGTCGGGTCGAGGATCATAAGGTGGATCCATGTCCCTTTCGGGACGAATTGGTCCCCTTGGGCCCTCTCCTCGGTCTTGGGAAAGATCCTCAAACAGATCGGGGGGACGGACGGGGCCGAAGCTATCTCCTTCTATGTCGACGATGTCCTTCTGCGAGGGGACAGTTGCTCTGAGGTGTCGAAGATTCGTCGGGAGGTGGTTCCCGCATTAGAAGAGCGGGGGTTCGAGGTCCACCAGGACAAGCGAATGTCCAATCTCGACACGGGTGAAGACTGTATAGGTCGAGGGGTATCTAAAGAGAAGATTCTCAGTGAGAAGT
>NW_003217112.1:0-2306 GCF_000006405.1 Perkinsus marinus ATCC 50983 | reverse complement strand
TGTTCAGATCTCCACAGTCTTCTTTATAGCGTTATAGCTCTTTCCCATCGAGGGCTGTTGATGAGAGTAGAGAGAATTTTAGTACTTGGAACACTACTAATTGTTGGGGGACACGGAATTTCCATGTTCGCACCAACTGCTCATCTGTCGTCGTCGTCCTCTACGCGCGGGGATTCTCGTTAGATGATCGTCAGTCAGACGACTCAGATGTACACTTAACCTCAACTTTGAACGCTCGTGCATTATCGTGTTGAAAATCAATCAGGTCGTGAGGGTACAGCTTGTACCGTACAAGCCGGGAAAGGCCTTTCCGGCCACGGTGTGCTACGATGCATCAGGTGACAGTTGAACTGTCATGGTTCTGGTAATGCTTGTCGCGTAATATCCTCCATCGCGGCTGCTCTGAGGTTCACCGTCTGAAGGGCAGCTCCCAAGCGTCATCGGCCAGAATTGCTGAGGTAACCGCATCTTCACTTCGGTTCGAGGATGCCTTGGACTCCAAGGCTTGGAGCCGACACGCTAGCTCGTTAACGTGTACGCATCACCATTGTTACCACGCTAACTGAATGAGGAATGATGTTGCGCACGCGCCACTGCAGATTCGAGTGACTCAAACACATGCAATCCGACTGTTGTCATGAGAATGGTTGAGATTTGCCATGTCGCCGTTTACCCGTTCGGAACAGATGTTGTAGTTTCAGTTAAACTCATCTTCAAAACCGTGGAGCATCACCTGGGTGGACGCTCCACGCGCCATCTCGAGGTGTGGGCCACACCGTGTGGCTCCACGCGTGGCATGACGCGAGGGGCTTGCGCCACTCATCGTGTTTCCCGTTCGTATACGATAGCAACAACCTTTTTATCTCACCTAAGCTTCGAAGATGAGTTCAACTGAGGCTACAACGTTAGTAGGCATGCTGATACGGCCTGGCTGATATTACCTCAGCATTAGCCTTTATTATGTGGATCGATTAGTTCATTACCATGATGGCGGACTCTCCCTGATTATGCGCTGGGATGCTTGACTATATCTTTTACTATCTGGCAATAGTTGAGCGACTCGGTATCATATCGGAAATCTTGTAGATTGCTAAGTATTCTTTCAGTCCATCTCTTCACACTGGTGCTCAATGTTTTCTCAGAGTTCTGTCTCGACCGTGACAAGTTGTCACTGACAACCCATATAGCCAACCAACTTGGTTGGTGCTCCGCTGGATCGCGTGAGGATCAATGTGGAGTCCACATTGTGGACCGCCCCTCAACACTCGCCCGATGTCACAAGCACTTTTTCGCACTTCAAGGGAATGAAATCTTCTTCCCTAATGGGATCATATACCAAACGAATCAATTGAATGGGACTCCCATTATGGGAGACGCAAAGCAGTCATGAAGCGGAAGCGCAACAGTTAACAAAAGAAAATTTCTTTTGGTAACTGTTACGCTGTTACGCTGTTTCTTCAAGAAATGTGCAATACTGGCCGTTACTTCGTAGTTTTTAATAAAATGCCACCAGTTACTCGGTAAAAACAGCGCATCGCCGGCATTCAGAATGGCTTCCGAGTATATCGCCTCCTTATATAAGGGATATCTCTCGGGGTCGATAGGTTCAGTGAGGATGTCAGTCGGCAGAGTGGAATTGTTAGTGAGGATACCTCGCTGAAGAGGGTAAAGACACTTCTCCTGTGACGTTTTTTTCATGTCGGATATCAACACCAAGTGTATCACTTCTCCCACTCACGAGCCATGCACTTGGCTTACTCCTTTCTCTTGAGGGTTTGTTATCGGACTAGCCCGCCTACATTATTCGAGCTATCTTAAGGTACGAGCTCACGAGTCGTAGGCTTCTTTCACTACTTACAGCTCATCACCCACTCGAACTCAAAGCCATTCTGATCATCATCATCATAAGGCACGTGGTCATGGGCATCAATGTCATAAACGCAATCGAGTCAATAGACGCGAATGTGAAATCGAGAGTAATGGCTACGCCATCTGCTCTGTGAAGTTTTGAAAGCTCAAATAGAATCACCACGACAAAATAATGTCCAGAAGCTTCACTTGTCATTAGTCGCCATAAGACACTGGCTGAGCTGCCTTCAGAATACTGGCAATTTGCTCTGGTTTGAGGCCGGCTTGGCCAAAGATACGCTCCGCTACCGCGAAGGGGTTAGGGAGCATCTCGTTAGGAGCTGGGAGAACATGTTGAGGCACTGTACCGCCCTGAGGGGTCTGACCGTTGGGGACGCCGGCCGGCGGGGCTGAATTATTGTTGAACTGATGGGCCGGGAAGTCCATATGGGGTGGGA
>NW_003214181.1:0-1169 GCF_000006405.1 Perkinsus marinus ATCC 50983 | reverse complement strand
CTGTGGACCGTGGGGATAAAAACGCTATTAAGATCTATGAGGGAATGGAGTTTATCAAGATTATTGGTGGGCATACGCTCAGTGAAACACAGGATCAGTCGTGCACTCAGATACCCCCGGGAAATCGCGCTCGTCTACGCGCGATATCACAAACCGTTGGTCACATACTATGGTTGACCTTTTTTATCCATTTTCGACATTCCCGGAGCGGCATTTATAGTCCGACTCAATGTCGATGCTGAGTTAGTCAAATGCTTTTGATTGTAGTCTAAAAAATGTCAACGAGTTTTGGTCACTTGCAGAGCGAGTCGAGTTATATAAAGCGAAAATTGACGAGCCCAGTTCCGGCCTGTTCATGCCAGCAACCACCGGTCTGTTTTCTGAGCCGCTATATTGGCTGACATTAATGCACTCGACCTCAGTTTTGCAATTGTCGACTCGTTAACTTTCAAGTCGGGTCGTTTCGACATGCCTACAAACTATTCCTCCTGAACCAGAAAGAGTTTGAACACAGGAGAAGAACCAATCTGAAGCTCAATGAGACTAATCAGAATATAGAAACCTCTACGCAGTTTTAACCTGTGAATGTATCGCACAGTGTTGAAATATATGTCCACTCTACTCAGCTGAGCTCAAGAGTTTCTTCAGATTTTATAAGAGTTTACATACGGATCCAAATAGAAGTGCGCAGGAAACAATAATAATTTGATTCCACGCTTTAGAATTTTATGTTGTCCCCAACATATCTTGTTGACCATGTCCATATTTCCGCGCACTGGTATCGTTATCGATTATATCCTCAAACATATTAAGAAAACAGCACGTGCAAATGCTGACTCAGGTCGAACCTCGTCCCGGAGCGGGATCAAACCTGAGCACATATACGATCAGTTATCGTTTCACTGCCATTGATAATTTCCATCTTATTCTAATATGTATACATACATACCGTAGTTTTGAACAACAACAACGACTACTACTCAAACTTTGACAGGGAAGTGCGATTTCACGATCGTCACAACGGAGGGACTCGATAGTATCGAGTACGATATGATGGTGTATCAAGTCCTACAGCATCGCATCGTACAGTCTCATTCGTACAGTCTCGTCATACATCTCACGTGTACACGTACATGTCATATTGTACAGTGTCCACGAGTACAGCGCAA
>NW_003215120.1:0-1492 GCF_000006405.1 Perkinsus marinus ATCC 50983 | reverse complement strand
GTCGGAGCAACATCCGTAAAATCGAGGCGCCGCACTTCTATAGATTCTTCAAATTTTTTTCCGTTTTTTTCCTTTTTTTCACAGCTCGTATCCGCAGTAGCGCAGCTACTGGTCCGTCGAGGATTTATCTCCCTCATCAGGTTAGGACAACCAGCGGCTAGAATACACCTGAAATCACACATGCGAGGATCGAACCAAGGACCTTCCGAATACCTATGAGCTGGCAGCACGCTTGACCGCGAGCCCACATAGTCTACACAATATATCCATATATCAGCGAGCTGTCCGTTATGCTCAGTCAGCATACTCCAAAGACGATTCAACAGCGGGTTCGAAACCTGATTAACGAAAAACCTTCGCTGTGCGCAGTCACTCACACGGGAAAATATATCTTCAAGAAAACTCCAACTCGAATAAAAATAGTAATACAAAAGACAATACGTAGACGCATTAGAAAATATCATCCAAATGTGCATTCCTTTGGCCAGCAGCACCCTAAGCTTCCTCCCACCCGTTACCACTTTCGCAGAAACTTCAACAGTAGAGTGGCGGACCGCAGCTGGTCGAACATTCCCCTTTGATAACGGACTCCCAAGCTGTATCGACACAGCTGGCATCAGCTCCGATAGGGATGGACAATTCAGGGGAAATATCAGCTAGCTAGACACCGTCACGCGCCACAAAATTATTTACCGAACCACCGTCACGCGCCACAAAATTATTTACCGAACCACCGTCACGCGCCACGAAATTAATCACAGCCACTCAACACAACAAAGCCTCCCCGTTCGCTACAGAAGACCATCCGTAAGTGACGAAGAATTGGTAGGCATTGCTTCCGACCCCACCTCCCCTCGAGAGGGAACCCGCGATGGTATTTCTCCCATCTTAGATCGATCTCCACGCTCTGATGAAAGCACACTGGCCAGCAACGATGCACCTGGGGAAACGACCAAGACAAAAGTAGGGAAAATGTCTCATACAGTATGTGTCAATTTGATATGCGTTATTATAGTGAACAACTTGTCGCTAGCACAAGCCTAAACACATGTTCATAGTTATGGTTATATTGTATGTGCGATATAGTTTCAAATCGATTATTACTAATCTCGGAGAATAACACACATTTGCATATCAAATACTTTCGAGTTACTCGTCTGGTGACACCGCGTCACCATCACACAATCCGTGTCACCTCCAGCGCCTCGCCTTTTCTTCGTCCCCACTTGCTCTTCCTTGATGCGAACCCCAGACGAAGACATCGCTCCTCGGAAGATCTGCGAAGGATGATATTAGGCATGAACCGTTATCAACAATTCCTTCGGAAAAGGATCCAGAAATTCGTCGATAATTGCATAAAATCTCGAAAATAATACTCCGCATATTTCGAAATGCTCGAGTAATGACAGCGACACTTTTCGACGTTATCTTAGGTTGACGTCGATGAACACGCGTTTGAAAAATACTTGTTTATGTAGTATTTTTTCTATGA
>NW_003210429.1:0-1495 GCF_000006405.1 Perkinsus marinus ATCC 50983 | reverse complement strand
CGATCACCAGGGCGAGCGCCGATGACACGACGATCGTAATGATCAATGCTACAGAAGGCGTACCAGAACTAGTGAGCCTCCCAATCTGAAGAGAGAGAATCGACTCACCGATTCACTTTCGGTTTTGTACCGATCTCGGGAGAAGACCGTCACTGCTCATCCGTAGCATGATGCGCGGCTGAACAATCATGGATGACATCACTGACGTCATGGTATTGCCAACAGCCCCGAGGGAAACAACAAATCTTCAAATGATATCTTAGGTTCAAGCGACAAAGATACAAAGTAGGTACCCACTCCAAGACTGTCGCTCCTCGCGCTTCAAAAGCTGTAGCCAAAGGCGCGTTCATATTCACACTGGCAAGCGGCGCCAAATGGACGAATGCGACTGACGGCAAAAGATTACATTCCCGAAGCGCTTCGCTCCGCCTACCAGCAACCAACACATACACAATACAGCATATGATGATTGTAACGATGATCGCTCTAGGGACGAGCCGGCGAGCCTGAAAAGTATCCCTGCCGCGGTTCGAACCAGCAATCATATTTGCAAAGCTCTTCTGAAAATCTCATCTTGTGCCGCAGGTGCAGCCTGCATGTTAGAGAGTATTTAGTGCCGCCCTGCACCGTGCAGGGCGGCACTGATACTTTCTAACTCAAGTAATCTCATCGCCTATCGTGAAGTATGGGCCCTGGTCCGGATCATCATCAACTCCGTGAACAGAGCGATTCTTTCTAAGCAACAGACTTATTCACTTCATTCGCCCTTGATTAAGATTAGCCACAATCAACGACGACTGAATGTCGTCAAACCCAGGCATCCACAGTATGTATTGCGGCTAGTCGTGTGAGGCGCCTCAGAGGCGCCTCCCGGTCTGTTGCCCATAATGGTTCCGGCGTACACTGGAGGGGTATGTCGTTCGTTACTCCCCCGAGGATCCATCTATTTCGAAATGGATGCTCAGGGCTTGACTCTCAACCTGGTCAGACTCAGCGTTACAGATCTGTTGGTGCGAAGTGAGTATTTTCGAGTGAGTATATAAATCTCATCATATCTGGCTGTCACCAAGTGACCACGCCAGGATGTAACATGTTTCGACATTATTCTATTGTGGTCGACTTGGTTGAACTTGGTGGACGCGGCGTGGTCGCGTTTAGCGGGTTACAGCTGTTGCTATTGTATTTCTCAATCGCAACCGTGTTGCTCTCGCAGTAGTTCTTCACTTGCGAAAACCAGGTATACCATACCCAACCTCCGCGTTTGTAAGTTTCCCATTATGAACAAAATTTTCCATCCAAAAAATCCAAAATATTCTCACCTCAGTGGTTTCCTCCGCGAGGCAGTTGATAACATCAAATCCGAGATACGCGAAAAAGACCCGTCCAGAGCCGCGGACGATTCCTTCAGGAGTAGTAGGGTTCCAAATATCACTCCGGAAAAATATAAAACCTGATAACTCAATCGATCATATGGGCGCGCGCTTTTTACAAACCT
>NW_003210129.1:0-1093 GCF_000006405.1 Perkinsus marinus ATCC 50983 | reverse complement strand
CATCAGTAGCCGTGTCGAGAACTCAGGTTCTAGATCACTACCGACAGGTAGATCATCATCAGATAAGACCTCATTGTTGATGTTGTCTTCACTCTCGATGGAGCGTTTAGATAGGGTCAAGCTTCCAGATCGAGGACGACCAATCTTAGACTTAGACTTGTCGTTAGCTTTGCTCTTAGAAACAGCTCTAGAGGCAGGCGTACGGACAACATTACCAGTCATATAGACAGTACCGAGATCTATGGTAGTGTCTAGACCACTAACAGAAGGAATGCTAGTAGTATAACCAATATCACAACGTTCAGAACTAGAGCCGAACGTAGGAGTTCGACTTGATTGCCTTGAAGGTGGTACAGATAGAGCTTCCATTGGGGAAGCAATTGACCCGGTCACACTTTTAACAGAACGTTGACACTCGTGGGACGAGCTGTCAATAGATGGATATCTCATAGCCTTGCACTCAGCGTCTAGAGGTTGATCTTCTTGAAGTGGACGTACTTCCATAGACTGATCAACATGTTCAGTCGAAATTACAGCATCCATAGAGGAGGATACTAACCGTGGTGACATAACTGACGTCATTGGGGAGAAGTAGACCGACCCATAAGAACGTAGAGATTCATTAGAGTCAAATACGGCACAATGGTGCTGTATGTTATCCACTCTAGATGGTAGAGAACGAACACGCCTTTCAGAGGAAGCCATAACAGATGGCTTCTTGATATCAGCGTTGCGAAGATCGGGCATAGACGTTGATCTAGTGCGCATAGGGGCTCGGAAAGATATCCCGGTAGAATGTACGGGACGACTTAGAGTAGAACTAGAAGAAATCAGTAGTGGTCTTGAAGTAGATGTACTTCTTGGTGGTTCAGTCGCGTCGTTAGACGGAGGTGTAGAGGGAGTTAAACCTGTTGAATCATGAGGAAATGCACAGCGATCACGGTTAGACAATTTCATTCCAGATCTAAGTAACCTCCCGTTGTAGCTTGTAACACGATCAGGTGAGGCAATAGAGATTACGATGCGATACTAGTGAGGACTGGTTAACTCAAGTAGAACTAGAGTTAGGATGAGGTAGCAGATCACACAATCA
>NW_003215917.1:0-766 GCF_000006405.1 Perkinsus marinus ATCC 50983 | reverse complement strand
GGTAGGGTTGTTACAGAGGAGGAGGCAGCTGCCCATGCTAAGTATGTCGTCATTATCATCATCATGTTGTTGTTGTTGCTATACGTACTATAATGGACATCATTATTAATATTATTAGGAACGCAGAGAAGAGTAGGAAAAAGAGACGAGCTAGAATCGAGGCGTCAAAACCAGAATGGGCTGGTGGTATTACTCAAGATGAGATACTTGATGAGAAAGCTGAGCATATGGCTAGAGTTATGAAACAGAATATTACACGTGAAGGGATGGATGATGTTGTTGATGAAGAATTACGACAAAAGCAGAGGATGGATGACCCTTTACATATGTAATACACATCTCATCTATTCTATACTTATTCCTCGACGACGACATAGGTTTGCACATAAGTTGGATCATTATACATTCGAGGATGGGGATGATGCTCAACAACAGCAAAAGAAGACAAAGACCAAAAGGTCGTCCTCACTATGCAAGTTTCCTATGCCTCCCAATAGATTCAACATCAAACCAGGATATCGATGGGATGGGCTAGTAAGGCCAGTAACAGCAGTCGTCTCAGTATCATGTGTGTATATAACAGGTAAGGGGTACTAACTATGAACGTAGATGGTTTGAAGAGAAGAATACTGCTGAGTTCAATGAGCGTGAAGCATTTAGATGGATAGGTATTGATGATGATGGTAACTAGTACTCAGAAGATAAACAACAACACTTTTACGTAATATTAAGTATGTCAAGTTTATAGTATGTCAAGATGAGATGG
>NW_003200379.1:0-1069 GCF_000006405.1 Perkinsus marinus ATCC 50983 | reverse complement strand
TCTGAACGACGACTTGGTATATAAGATCTCCTATTCTACGGAGGAAGGGGTTAACTATATAAAGGATGGACCCCCGATACCCAAGAAGGTGATGTTCGAGAAGTTCGTGGACGACTTATTCTTTGGTGGAGATACAGCAGAAGAATCACGGTCGAGTAAGGAGTTCGTAACTCACTTCTTTAAGGGACATGGGTTGATCACTGATCCACTTAAGGATCTTACAACCTGTCATGGAGGTCGAGAGGAACTGCACGAAGATGGCCATCTACTCGGCTATACTTTAGCCCTTGATGAGGATCAACTTGTGTGTATGTTCTCTGGTTACATGCCCGCTGAGCAGTGTGACAAAAGAAGGGCTTGTGCTATGCTTTCTTCGCTGTATGACCCTATGGGATTGTTATTGGAAGTGGACATGGCTGGAAGGTTAATATGGCGAGATATCTGTGCTACGTGTAAGGAATGGTCAAGTATCCTAACGGTGGAATTGATTGATCGGTTGAAGCTTTGGGTACGAAGTTGAAGAAGTGGTCGCTAATACACGCACGCAACGGTTTGTTGAGCTCGCTGAGAAGGGTATTATTGTGTCCACGGATGCTTCCAATGATGCATGGGGTGTTGATATAAGGTGACTATCTTCCGGTTAGAGTTATGGCAAGGGGAGGATTATTTCCGGGTACCCAAGCCACTTGGTCTATACCACGTAAGGAACTAGTCGGAGTGTACCATGGTTTGAAGATTGTGAAAGCAATCTCAAGTTACTTACCAGTGAAGACCTTCCTGCAACCGTTACAAGCACCTCTACAAGATCTAACCCCACGGTATATGGCAAGACCCCTCGTGCTCCTCTGTGATAGTTAGATTACTATTTACAGATTACGTAAGGAGTCAAATGATAAGCGGCTTCCAGCTCCGGAACGCCGAAGGCTGAGTCAGATAAGGTTGATGTGCAAGGAGCTAGATTGCGTTATAAGGCACATACCGTCTGAGCTCAACTATGCAGACTCTATTACTAGGGCAAAACTAGGGTTTGATCGTGGGATCGATGATAAGGAGGTTGAGGCAAGTTTGA
>NW_003209763.1:0-1060 GCF_000006405.1 Perkinsus marinus ATCC 50983 | reverse complement strand
AAACGTTCGTCGCATATAGCGAGCTGAGGCATACGTGCACACAAAAGTTGTTGTCCGCCCGTCTACGACTGCGCATTATCCACTTACGAAGTGCATGGAGACCAGTGGGATGTGATTGTTAAAGCCTGTAAGAAAAGGTTTGCCAAGAGGACCATTCTCCTGGAAGAGCTCAAGACCCGTACGCAGAAGTTGGAGTTTACCCGGGTCAAGGATTCCGAAATCTTCCTCAAGGATATCATTGCAATTAACGAGCTTTATCGCATAGTTCATCCTAGGGATAGTGCTCAAAAAGCACAGTTCGTGCGAAAGATTCTAGCTCATCTACCACGAGAAGTGGTCTTGGGTGTCATCCGTAGATATCGAGCACTATGCGGCTCACCAGAGGGTGATTGGGAAGTCGCAGTGGAGTTCCACTCTTTAAGCGGCCTGAATGATGATACAATGACCGAGTTCATCAAGGCGGAATGCCGTTTATTGGAAAAGGCTGACTGTCTCAAGAGGGAGGTGAGTGGGAGTCGAGATGCGGTGAAAGCTATTACCTCTGAGTCGGCGAATGACTCTGGGAACATTACTCCTAATTCAGCTAAACAAGTCCCTGCAAGGGAATGGGTGAAAAGTTTTGCTGTGGCTTATGGAGTCACTGGCCGAGGGTGTCGCACTCTCCCGAGAAGGAGCCGAGCGGGCAGGATATACTATATCGTTGGCTACAATCATAAGAGATTTGGCGAAGAAAAGATTGCCAGTCTACCCAAGAGTATGTTCAAGTGGTGGGAGTTTCAAGATAAGCCTCCGTTTGGATCCTCGGGAAGGGAGGTTACCAAACTCCCATTGAGACGCGTGATGTCGTGCAGTCTCAGGGTTCTGCTGCACCCGGATGCCCACTTGAGGAGCCCAGTATTTATCAAGAGCATCTCAATTCAATTACTTCACCCCCTGACTCTCGTCGCTGCTGTAATGTTATTCCACCAGAAATCGTTGTGGGTGTTTCCCTGCGGTTCTATGGTGCGGAAGACAGTATGCCTCCCCTCCCGGGTAGTTGTGTCTTAGACACAGCCGCTGG
>NW_003210842.1:0-1423 GCF_000006405.1 Perkinsus marinus ATCC 50983 | reverse complement strand
TTGTTGTTGTTGACCTTGTTGTTGTTGACCTTGTTGTTGTTGTTGACCTTGTTGTTGTTGTTGTTGTTGTTGTTGTTGTTGTTGACCTTGTTGTTGTTGTTGTTGTTGACCTTGTTGTTGACCTTGTTGTTGTTGTTGTTGTTGACCTTGTTGTTGTTGTTGTTGTTGTTGTTGTTGTTGTTGTTGACCTTGTTGTTGACCTTGTTGTTGTTGTTGTTGTTGTTGTTGTTGTTGTTGTTGTTGTTGACCTTGTTGTTGTTGTTGACCTTGTTGTTGACCTTGTTGTTGATTATAATTATGATACTCATTCGAGGTACTCGTTCGTCATCTTGAGCCTGGCTGCTTGCTCAGAAGTCTTCGGCTTTGTTGTTATGACGCCACAGGTTAGTTTCGTGTCGGCAAATCTGGAGGAGTTGAATTTTAAGGTTTTCCTCAACTATCGACTGAAGTCAGTCGAGCATCTCCCATGGCGAGCGCTATCGTATCAGGCATGCAACACGTTCATAGATGACGTGTTCACGCTGGTCATAAGGTAAGTCTTTTCAGTAGAGCGCGGGTTCGATCCTTGGTTGGAGATTTTCAGCTGTATGGAATCAACTTTCCTTACTAATTTTGCGTTGTTGAACTATGTAGCCTTATGGGAAATCGTGTGGTTGTATTGCGTGATGAGTGCACGTCTACTACTAGCAAACGTATGAGGAAATTCAGAATCCAAGTGATGCCGATCTGAAGTGACCTTACGTTGAAGCTTCGACGAGCTTTTACTCATGAGAAATTGGAAGAACACAACCTTTATATCACATTGGCGTACATAGTGTGGGAGAATATGCACATGGTCAGCTACATGTGTTGATGAAAATATGAGAATTTTGGTGGATTCTTGTTGGTTTCTGTGCATTTTCCTATTCGAATTCGTGTGTGACCTTTTATGGTTAGAGCTATAATGAGCGATCAAGGTGGTTAGTTCATGAGCACTAAGTTTAAGAAGATCCTAACTGAGACCAACATCGTACATGTCCCTCGCACAACAGCTTAACTAGAATGGGTTCGCATCCGCACACTCCTGAGCTGAAAAAAGCGAACATATATTCTAATACTACACAGTGTTGGATAACCGCAATTTTCAGGATGCCGGAAATACACAAGTTCTCGGTCTTTCGTGACGACATAGTGTTCATAATATGCTGCTATCAACGATGGATCTACAGTGGACGGTGAGGCTGGTTGTTATTGATATTTTGTCACGCGCCACGAAATTATTCTCAGGAGGAATCAGGAGGAAGATGCCCCCTCTCGGGAGAAGAGCGAATAATTCCCGAATACGTTTTTCATTATTTTCGTGGAAGCAATTTTGTTGAGTTGCCATATTGCTGAGTTGGTTTTCACGAAAGTAGTTTTGTGAGGTGTCCGATGCACCCGCCTC
>NW_003201873.1:0-1520 GCF_000006405.1 Perkinsus marinus ATCC 50983 | reverse complement strand
GCATCGCTGTTGACGATCATTCGTAGTTTAGGTCACCCGAGACCACACCGAGCTTATGTAGATGATTTTCTCCTGACTTTTTGGCTGGTACCAAAACGACAGAGTCTGCTGACGGTGCTCTGGCTGCGCCCAGTTTGTCGAGCGATGCCCCGAGTAGAGTGGCCGAGATGTTGTAGTTTGGTGATAGTCTGGACTTCTGAGGCCTTGAGGAAGTAGCTATCTGGGAGTTGGAGTTCGCCCCGACCTGAGGGAGACAATTTTCATTGCGCGCTGGAACACGCTTGAAAGCCCGACTGCAGGCAAAATCAAAACTCTTGACTCACCGAGTCGGCCCCCCTACCCCCCTTCCAATGTTGGATCAAAGCATTAAGTCTCGCAATATCCTAATGTCCGCCCAACATTGGGAAGGGGGGGGGAAGGGGGGCAGCTATCAACAGTAGTCCACCAGCAGAGTTCCCCAACCACACTACTTTTGCGTTTGACTGCAGTGGGCGAATTCGCGTGAGCGGAATTTTTGGACGATGCTGTTGACATATCACGGGGAAATAACTTACGAACTACAATGAGACGTATTTCGCTCCCTGAACATAAGACAAGAGACTAGCAAAGAAGAAGTCTTCTATGGATGACAGAGAGCCTCTAGGAGTCAATGGTTCAACACTTCAGAGTAGAGTCGTGTGGGATGAAATAAATGTAGCGAAACAACGACCACAAGTGGGTAGGTCCCTCCTGCTCTCCCTTGGCAAAGGGCAATCAAATTGAAACCATCGAAACCGTTCGTTGAGCATCCAGGAACGGTCACAATAATTGGCGCATCATCCCAGTAAATCTCGTCGGCCTTACTGCTCGTTTTTGGTACTGGCACAACAAGTGGCACCTTCCCTTCCAGTAAGCACAGGCAGTCCGAGATGCCGAAGCCTGCTTGGTATGGGTACACCCGAAAGTCGTCAATGACGATGACTTCTGGCCGGTACTCGATCAGGACCGCTAGGGGGTAGCTGCCAGAACTCAATCCGGCGACACGGTAGATGTCACCTAGATGTTTAGCTAGGAACGTTTTGCCACAGCCTGAAGGTCCTGCGAGAGCGATGTTAAGGTGTCGACTTCTGCCGCCATTGAGCATAGATACAACAGCATCACAGAAAGTCTGAGATGATATGTTGTTTCGAGCCAGTATACTGCCCAAAGCATCTTCCGTAACCCCTTTGCACGCACACACACCCAGAGTGGCTGCGTCACGGAGCAGCTGGACGCGTGGTTTGCCAGCTCTATCCAACCGATCCTGGGCCGTCCCTAGCGCCCAGATCTTCTTAAGCATAGCATCCGGTGTGTCCCGACTGCCGAGGATAAAATTCTTGACATTTTTCTCTTTATTGGCATGAGAAAGAAACTCGTCGACTGTTCGTAGCTTTTTATTCACCACCCACGGTACTAGATCGGATAGTCTGCGAATTTTGGACCCTCACCAGACCCATTAGTAGCATCAGCCGTACGAACGTCTCTCTGCAGTGGCTGGTGTG
>NW_003213840.1:0-2266 GCF_000006405.1 Perkinsus marinus ATCC 50983 | reverse complement strand
GTATCATCAAGAAGGATGATGGTCTCTTTGCTTTGCCCCCACTGATAGTGACTGCGAAGGTGACCCTACTATTGTTAGCTAGTTTAGGTATCCTTAGCATCAACTATGTTGGTCGAATGTTCTTTTCTTAGTAGTCGTGTAATCAATCTAGGTAAGTGGTAGATGAGTTCTCCAATCATTAGAATTCCGTTGTGTTTTATCCAAGATGTGAGTGGATTCGTCAATCAGCTCGAGGAGTGAATGGACTTACCCAGCTTTGTGAAGGTATATACTCTCAATTAAGTGGACATTTGATAGTCGACAGCAGTAACTCGAACTTCGCACCGATATAATACACTTGAGTGAGTACATATCCTGGGCTGCTACTAAGTCGAACCCAAGATTACGATATGAGCGGACAAATATGCTTAGCTTCCTGAATGCTGCATTCATGTCATCTTCTTAGAATGTCGGTGACGGTTTATTGTCGGTGACTTTCGATTCAATAGTCACCGACAATAAATCAAAATCAGGCTGAGAGCATTAAATGTGGATTTACATTATGCGAGATTCGAACTACGAATGATTTATGCATCATCTCTGGAACCGAATGATTCATTGATGTACTCCATTTTCCGAGTTCAAGTTGTGGACAAGTGACGTTCCCGAGCTCAGATGAAAATTGCGCATCAAAGATCATTGAAAAAACCAGTTTCTTCTCAAGATAGGGAATTCAGTTTCCCATGTCCGAATGACTCGAGTTTTCTATCCTACTTGGAGCCTTGGGGCTTCCAATCCAGAAGACACAATATAAAAGCTCGGCAGTTTGAAGTTAGAAAAATATCAAGAAAGTTATCAGAAAAAAACATCATGTGAAATAATTCGGCAAAATACAACGCAGCAAAAAAAAGGTAGCAGAATAGTGGCACTAGATGAAAAGCAACTTCGAACTTGTTACTCTCTATACTTGATTGCTAAAGTGAATACGAGTCATTGCTGAAATGTGAATATGACTAGCACTTCATAATGTAGGAGGCGGCATATACGCAGGAGCAAATAAGTGAAATTGTCAGGAATTTTAGCAATTGGTAAACCGACAATATTAGAAAAAAAGGTGACACACTTCAAATGAGTGGCGAATTGTGTTACACAGCTCCCAACCAACCCAGTTGGTCCAACTGTCCAGCCTTTCGGAATGATGGTGCAGATTGAAACGGTCCTTAATAACGAGCAATACATGATACAGCAATCACGTTCTTCTGCTCTAAGGCTACTGCCCTTAATTAACGTCGCTCCGCTCCTTCATCCTCTGGGCTTGGCACCTCCGACGAGTCTTCTGATGACTCGAATCCGCTCGACTGGTTGTGCCTGTGCTGCTGACGCTGCTTGAATTTTTTTTCCTTTTTTTTCCTTTTTTTCTTTTTTTTTCTTCTTTTTTCTTTTTTTTTCTTTTTTTTTTTTTTTACAGCGACATGCAGATGAAATATACAAAGAGAGTGCGCTAAGCTACCCAAAACGCTATGCGGCATGCGCCGCTTCTAAGCAATCATAAAAGGCCCCGTCGAGCATCAAGATGTTGCATCAGGGCCAAGAAGAGTCGATTGAAGGCCTTACGGCGCTTCAAATCGACGACCATTTTGTAAAAATGATAGGGGACACCTCCCTTAACGCGTTTCCTGGCATGCTCTAGGAGCGGGCAGGAGCGCAGGAGATGCCGTAGATTCCCTACCGTAGATCACTCCACACCTGTGAAGATGCGCAGGAGTGGGAGCCCTACCGAAAACCACGGCACTGCCAGCGGGCGTAACTTCCCCTCGACTCCATAGCCTCGCATGCGAGGCACAGTAGAAGAAGTCGTTGACGCAAGTGCCTAGACCGGCCCGTTTGTCTGACCACCACCTACGCAGTGCCAGACGCCCGGCTTCGGCCTGATTACGCCTAAGGGTCTTCACACTGATTTCCGTCTCCGCAGAGACTTCCATCATGGAGGCACCCTTGGCTGCCAATTCATCGGCTCGGTCATTAGCAAACATGCCACTATGACCAGGCACCCAGTGGAAGGTGACCTTGTCCGGGATTTCAGCTAAGAGCAGGGTGATCTGTCTCGCTTTGTCCCGCCCAGCCACCGTAGATCTCGACGACAGGATCTTGAGTACTGCTTGAGAGTCCGTGAAGACTGCCCATTCTTCCTCTCCTTCCGTCGTCAGGATAACCCAGCGGACTGCTTCAAGAACTCCGAGGAGTTCACAGTCCGTGATAGTAGCGTAGGGGGAGAGTTTCCAGTAGT
>NW_003211037.1:0-1880 GCF_000006405.1 Perkinsus marinus ATCC 50983 | reverse complement strand
TTACTATCAACGACGGGCGACGTGTACCTTGGACGTTTTCACTACCAAGGAAATTGACCAAGGCAGCCTCACTTGACAGACGGGTAAAGCGTCCAGTCCTTCCATGCATCAGAACTGACAATTCCGAGTAAAGCCACAAAAAGAGGATAATCTCACTTCACTGTAGCCCATACACATCCAGCGTTTTCGATATGACCGTTAGCGGAGCGATGCAATTTTGCCCAACCATGATCACCCCAGTTCGTACCAAACGCGAAACGGGCGATCCAGTACGGCGTTCCTGAGCATAGACAGAAATATTTGTCCGCTTTCCTCGGCTTAGTCCAGCAGTTTCCACACTCCAAATTTCGAGTACAAGTGTACAGAGAACAATTAAAATTTCACTAAATTTCCCCTAAATTTTCACACTAATTGTGAAAGGTCACAAACAAATTTGCATAGAAGTGTACAGAAAAACAATTAGAATTTTACTAAATTCAATTAAAATTTCCCCCAAAATTTCCCCATCATGACCGACACATGTGCATATTTTCTCATATAAACGACCAAATTCCCGTCAAACTCACCATCATCATCTACACCCCATCCCGCGATTTCAGCAGCATGGTTGGGCTCAGTGGAGTCGTCCGTGGCCGAGAAGGTCCAAATTGCTCCCGCACGGTAACTGTGATAAGGACTGTAATGCTCCACATAGCAGTAGCAGCTACGGCGTACTTCGAGCGGAAAGCCTCATCAACATGCATGTGGCACACTACTGGTCCACGGGCTTTGATTTCAGATTGAATCTCAGCCTCGCCAGAAACTGTGCCAAATTCATCTACGTGAAATATGTCATATTTTTTCGGTATTTCGCATGCACCATTAGCAGAACAAGTACTACACCTGAAAAAAACACACATCTAACAAAATGAAATTTCGCACTCACGACTCGTGAGTGCGAAATTTCATTTTGTGAAATTCAGTTTTGTGAAATTCAGTTTTGTGAAATTCAGTCCATTTTGTTCACGATTCGCGTTTTTCATTTTATGAAATTTTCACATTTTTCCTCGTGAATCTCAAGAGCAATAACTACTTACACAGTAGAACCAAGACAGATATCACCAGTGTCGTGGCCTCTAGCTGTGAAAGGGGAACACGTTTCATCAGTGATACCTTTTTCCTTAATCTGAACACAAAAATGAAAAAAAATTCCGAAAAAACACGAAAAAAATTTTTCCCTACATATCGCATTGCATCAATAACTCCTCCACCTCGGCAACCGTTCCCGATTTCATAACCACATGTTAAAAGCGGTTGAGGCGACAAGTTGACCTCGGGGAACGCGGCATTTCGTTGAATCTTTATTCGGTCAGATAGGGCATGCACGGTGGCGAAGGCCCAGCAGCCGGAGCACGCTCTGAAATAATAGACAAAATGAAAATTCTGAGGAAATTTTGGGAATTTTTCTGTGCACCAAGTCGCGTGTAAACCTATATAATTAGTGAGGAAACTCCTAAGCTCAGTTGAGGAAAGCGAACATATATTCCTCCAACACTCCTGTGATTTTCCTCTCAGGTGGTGCTACCTTGGATTGGAATAACTACGATCAGTAGTCACCATGTTTTCGCCATCGACATCTCGCCAGTCCCAACTAGTGGGGAGGTCTTTTGCCTGACAAAACGAATCTTCCTAGTGAGCACGAAAGGCCACATTCGGGCCTAATCCGCATCTTGTTTGGCGACCTCAAAGATATTCAACGTATCTTACCGAAAACCGCGGCAATGTGGTGTAAACTTCCTCTGTAGTGTTGCGTGCTTTCAAAGCGCAAGGAGCGATGAAACGCGTCTCAGCGATGTAAAGTACACTTGACGTGAATGTTAGGATAAACCGCAGCATTTGAT
>NW_003204953.1:0-1543 GCF_000006405.1 Perkinsus marinus ATCC 50983 | reverse complement strand
GCATCTCCCCACTACCATGAAGCAGAAGCATTGACTGCGTCAGTTCAAGACGTTGACGCATCGTAGATGCGGTACACCCGCTAACGCCACTGGCAAAAGTGTATAAGGCAATAGGCTTTCGGAGAAGCGGTTCGTCTAGGCTTCGCGGATCCTCTTGAACCGCACAATGATATGGTGAGGATACTTCGCCAAACACTCCCACGAGATCACTCTGAGAAATCATATGTCAGATATAGCGCATGTCTCCTTCGAGAAGGCTTTGGGGCATTATTTGTAGATAAAAACGTCGTATTCTGAATCCACACTTATTGCAAGAGCTACTTGAGATTTGCAGACTGCCAATTACAGCGCGCTTATCGGAAGAGGCGCACTGTAAAAGATATAAAGAGAAGAATCACAAAATCACCAATCGCAGTATCTTACACGAGGAGACTGCATTTGCGTTAAACCGTCTCTTGTGACACTGTCTGTTGTGAGTGGGCGCGCGCTCTTGCACGAGTAAGCGAGCAATTTCCACTCGGCCCGGGCGATCCGGATTTCCACAGGAGACGTGAGTTGCTCAAAACGAGACAGGAACGAGCTAAGAGAGCAAGGCGAGAGACGGCTAAAAAACGATGTTTTTAAGTTATTTCAGAGGCCTCAATGCGTACAGAAGAGTCTTTTGAGTAGATTTCCTCTTTCTGTGAGTGTTGGAGAGTATTTGGGAAGTTTGAACGAAATCTGACGGTAGACAGCGAAAATCGCGTAAGCAATGGGCAAACCGAAGCACGATAGGTTCCGGCCAGGGATGCCCGGAAGTTGGTTTTAGCGCTCGCCCAAAGGTGGTACCCTCCCCAGTGGGGAGTCCCCACACTCGGCTCGCGGAAGACTCTTGTCTCCCGAAAAGGGTGGTTGCACCAAGCGAGCCGCAGGACCAGTCAAGAAGGCCTTGAGCTTGGCCACGACCATAGGCCACGACCAGCGGCAGAGAGAGCCACGAAACGACGGCGCCATTCCACAAGGCCTATAGTCTTGGGAGCACCCGAAAAACGCTCTAGCTTGAGAGCTTTGTCGGTGGGATCCGCAGTCTCGCCCTCGGTTCGAGTCCTTTCAACCCCGGGGACCTCGGTTTGAGTCCCTCCATCCACGGGGACGTCGGCCTCCTCGAGGGCCATGAAAGAAATCAAGTCGAGAGGCTCAGAGTCGTCCGGAACGAAAGCCGGAGGTTCAGCGAACACATCGCTGGGTCTGGGCACCATGTTGGTAGGCTCCGGACTCTGAGGTGACAAACTCGACATGTAAAGAGTGATTAACTTGTAGTAAAGCTATCTAGGGGGCTCCAAGCCACACAACCGTCTCGTCTCCCAGTCCCCCTGGTGACCGCGTCACGTGACGTGGAACATAGCTGGCTCCGCGCGCCCGCCTCCTGGCGTGCACATGCGCTCGCCAGCTACTCAGTGAGAGTGCCGGTTCGGCCGTGTTATAAATGAGAAGTTTAGGAACGCGTCATTGAGCGCCGATCCTATCCCCGTGGTGAGGGCCTAGTTGACCATATTGTTAGTGA
>NW_003204494.1:0-1283 GCF_000006405.1 Perkinsus marinus ATCC 50983 | reverse complement strand
CAGTTCAACTCCCTGTTTGATGTTCATGTTACATTATTTGCTATGAACAATTGGGAATGGACACGTTGCTACTATGGTGACTCTTTTTCGAGGGAGATGGACTTCCAGAACTGTCTTCAGTATCATGAGGAAGCATTAAAGTGTCGTGCTGATTGATACTTCACGTCATTTTCCCTTCGAGCTTCTCCTACGATTCTGTTGCTATTTCGAGTTTATGGCGAGTTCCATCGCGGTTCTCCTTTCCTTGCTAGCACCAGTAAGTTGAGTTATAGTACTAGTCGGAAAGCCGATAATCGTGGAGACGGAACTAACTCGATTCTTTGAGTAGGGAAAAGAAGAAATAGACTCGGAAGAGCTGCTCCGTATGGTCAAGTCTTCCATAGAGTCATTTGTGATCCCTTCCCTCAGTCGAGCTCGAGGGTTAACATTTCTCGGGGAAAAATACATGAAGAATAAATTTTGTACATTTTTCAACATGAATTCGGGTGAGAGCGTGCAGAAACCGAGGAGAGTTCCCCAAAATGTCGCTAGGATTTCCATATTCTCACCCACACGTGTATTTGTCTATGTACATATTTTCCCACACTGCTTCCCTCGAGGTAAGATTGAATTCCAACTGATGGTTGCTAACCCGCATTTCCGACCGTTTTCTTCCCTCAAAGTCCCTCCAACACACATGATAAAATGAGATCGCTGACTCATCATGAATCTGCAGTGTACTTCTTCTTTTAAACCAAAACTCGAAGAAAGAACACCTACGGCTGTGTTTCGGTATAATCTGGGACTTCAACAGGTTGTTGTTGAAGTCGAGACCTTGCCTGGGCAAGAGTTAAAGCCCAACCCCTCGCGAGCTGATGGCGAATCAGGTATTGATACTACTAGGCACTGGGGTGAGAATAAACATGGTAAGCAATTTTCTGCGAAATGAGAGCTGATACGATGAGACGCCGATGTAAAAAACAGCGGAGGTGGATTGGTCACCCTCGTCGACTATCGAAGACCTCAAAAGCAGCTGATGTGTGATTGACATTGGCCCGATGAAGTCCAATCGACCCCGCAACCATTCCATGACAAAATAAAGGTCTTCGATTACTATATAACTTTAATATCACTATCGAATCTTCACAAATTCGTGTATATTTCCGTCCGATTTCACATTCCTCACGTTCGTCCTATTTCCCCTAGTCATGCCGTATGGCCCTGCTCTAGTCCATTACGCGAGCATGAAAAACGCAGTAAGTGAAAAACATATTTCCCGACTACTGCATATCACCGCGAATATC
>NW_003204958.1:0-1390 GCF_000006405.1 Perkinsus marinus ATCC 50983 | reverse complement strand
AAGGGCACGAAAGCGAGATCTCATCTTCATGCAAGATAACGCCCTTCCCACGCGAGCAGATTACTCGAGAATACCTGGATAAGAAAGGATTGAAGGGAGATAAGCTCATGGTTTGGCCGCCAAACTCACCAGATATCAATCCGATAGAGAGATACTGGAGTATACTCAAGAAGTAAGGCCTGCTATAGCTGAGCAATCATCTCGCTATCATTTCAGGAAGCTGTACGCGAATGGCAAGCAGTTCAGTGACGTTGAATCGCTCTGGAAGGGTATACAGGCGGCTGCTCAAGAAATCTCATCTGCTGAAGTCTCGGCCTTGACAAAATCTGTGGATGACCGACTAGCACGCTTGCTGGCATGCAAAGGGGGTCACATTTCATCATGAATCATGAGTTTCTTATCTATTTTGTCGAATAAACTGTCATCGGTCGAGTTGCTTGAGGAACTGGCACGGTTGAGAGCGGTGAGAATCGCGCTTGTCTGAATATCTTGCAAACGGTTACGAGTATCACCTATTCCTCTTGATATAGTATTCGTTATGTGATTGGGTATCGATTGGTTCAATTTCAAAGGGAAACTATCCCTGTCGGAGAAGGAATCGAAAATTTCATGATTTGCTTAAGAAAATGGCACGCTCCTTACATTGTGGGAGGCTTTGTGCGGAATCCACATTTCGGATACTCCACGCAATCCGTGAGGCTCACGTGGCTATCAGAATCATACCCCGTCATTTTGGCGAGATGAGAGTTCTCGAGAATAAGGATGGGCACGGCTCAGCCTCATTCTCTGTTGGTCTCGTTCTCGCGAGATTTCGCGAGATTTCGCGGGATCTCGCGGGATTTCACGGAATATCGCGTGATTATAGATTCTCAATTCGTGAGTCAAAGACTGAGTGTCACGATAGCTTTGGAACATGAGATGCTGTGGTGAAACACCCACTCGGCAACACAGCTGTTCCACTCCTCTGACACAACATATTGGCCATACTACCGAATCTTGCAAGGACAGTAACACAATGTCTGTCTCTGTACGAGGAAAGCCCAATGAAGGGCTTCGATGATCTGTCCCTTTATCTTCTCTCGTCTTTTCTTCACTCACATACCACTAACCAATACTTCCACTGCGGAAGTTCCACAGTGAAAGTTCCAGCACATTGTTCTGCTGTTTGAGCAGACCATTTCAACTGATAGTCCTCGAATACTCTTCTCATTATTAAACTATCAGCATCGTGGCGATTTACCAGTGGTAAATCACCACTCGTAGGACTAACTTATGAGGTTTGCGATGTACAGTAGGTTTTCTGCTATGACTTTCACAGCCGTGCTGTCACATGTCAGAGACCACACATGGCTATTTCTATTGCATCAGTATCAAACGATAAGTGTCGCGT
>NW_003206365.1:0-1521 GCF_000006405.1 Perkinsus marinus ATCC 50983 | reverse complement strand
TGCCGATTTTCTGTCCGAGTCAACTGCGCTCAAGAATCGGCGTGTTTCGTTTCAGTCAGATCTTCGGGGGTGAGAGAGAGACAAACCATCCAATCACCGATATTTGAGTTCTTCACTTTGTGTAAACTTAACGAACTCACTGACGGACAGCCAAACACAGACTGTTCAATGAGGTCATCAGTTTTATACATCAGAAGGAACTAATAACTGAGCAAATATTTCCTCAGTTGTGATCAGTTGTCCTCAGTTGTGACTCATGATATCGTCGTTGGGAAATGGCAGCCCACTGCCAGAGATAAAGCTGGGGGGCGCTATCCAGGTTTCGGGGTGACTACCCTCATCATCAATGGTGGTTTGGAGTGCTCTAACCCCAACGATCCCAGGGCTTTGAATCGCATAGAATATTACAAGAACTTCACTAGCTACTTCAACGTGGCTCCGGGTGATCATCTCTCTTGCGGCGGAATGAGGCCCTTCTGACCGATCGTTTCCATCAAATGATCTGTTACTTCAAGAACCGCACTAACTTGACCCTCACGGGCGGGTCCGAATCGTCATTAGACAACTAACTTTGCTATCATCTTTTCAGTCATATTTCATAGCTTCAGTCAAAGGACTGCATTTTAAGGTGTTTTGTTGTAGTCAGTTCTTCGAGGGCCCATGTTGGTGGCGAGAAAAAAGTTGAGCCATTCAGATGTTGAAGTCTTTGAGATTGAGTTAACTTGACAAACTCACTGAAACTCGACTCATCACAGTCACGTTCGAGCAAGACTTTAGTTTCGAACATCTCAGTGGACGCTGAGCAGTGACTGTTGGTGGTAATTTCCTGGGTATTTTCTCAGCTGTGATCGGTGGGTCGTCAAAGCATGTGAGGAATAGTCGCCTGTGCCGGACTCCCGAACAAAACATCAGGTCAAATCAGAAGCTTTATTCACGACCACACAATAATCATGTTTTCATGATAGACCAGTTATATGATATCAACCTTTAGATGAATCTGAACAGAGCATCGATGCTACGATGGAACACAACTAGATCCGTGACGAGGTGCCGAATCAACGCTTACTTGCGCTCTGAGCAGCAGCTCCGGTGACCACCCGCGGACTCGGCAAACGAGTTGTCTCAACCACAGAAGTATCACTACTGCCAGGCAACTCCTCCTGGACAGCATCTAAGGACATAAATGACTTAACCAGCATACTCTCAACTTCACGAGTGGTCACCTGTTCTGTTGGTATTCGCCCTACGAATAGGAGTGACCTGAAGAGTTGTGAAAGATTTTAATGGCCGCGCAACGCGAGACGACAGCAAGCTCACGCGAGTAACCCCAAGGCTAGCCAGAGCTTCGTCATCCTCGACTGGATGCCCAACTACATATGCAAGATTCATACCTGTATGTGCACCTCGGAGAATCGGTGTGATGTTGAACTTACCCTGTAGATGTGAACTATCTGCTAACCTTTCATTCGCCTCTGAATTGAACCACCGTTGGGTAATTCGTTTCGTAACTGCACACGAAGC
>NW_003209657.1:0-1493 GCF_000006405.1 Perkinsus marinus ATCC 50983 | reverse complement strand
TGGAGGAGGAGTTACTATCTAGGTTGCCTCAATTCATCAACCTTTGCATGTCTACCGCGTAGTGTATGTTGCATCACTTTACCCTTAGGGACCTCATTCCCGCAGACTGGCATCTATACTGGAAAAGTGGCCGATTCAAGCCATCCGAATACGCCACAGTTGAATCGTAATGTTTGGGCATTCGGTGCGTGCTCAACACAAGAGGTGTTTCAAGGCACCAGAAAATGAATCACTTCCCGAGGTCGGGTTGTATAACGAGAAAGGACACCCTTGGTCGGCTTATGAGGAGGATGATGATAACCTACGGCGAACAAGTAGGAAGGTATTACAAGGTTCGTGATGCAGCTGAAAGGTTTTCCATTCGTGGTTTGTATAATCCACGTAGACTGTTGTCCCCTGTGAAAAGAGTTAGCGTTGTCAACATCGTGAGTTTGTTCTGCACACAACATATTTTTAAGAATATGAACACTCGAGGAGCAATTTGTTTTTTCGAGAAAAAATATAGTTTCGCACGAGTTGCGTTGCCGTACATGAAGTCATCGAGGTAGTCTATGGATGGGTATTAAATTGAGTTTATTATCATCATATTTTCCCTCCAACTTAGTGCTACATTCTACGTCTTGTTTTATGGATATGGAACTCGCTCTCCCCCTCGTCACTTCTTGTTATCCGTTATCTAGTGTGGTGGCGTTCGCATGAGCGAAGCGATGCACATATATGTACATTATGCATAATCTAAAGAGTCCATTTCGTGTTCTCCGTGGTTTTAGAAGCTATATAGGAAATTTTAGCTCCACTTGCCGGTGACTTCACGCAACGAACTATTAAGATTTCGCGTACTGTATTCTGTGAGTAACATGACTAATAGTTATGCGATCGCAATAGTCATTGGCTATTCCGATCGCGCATGAGTTTCGCATGCTCATGATCGTCGCCATGAATGAGATCCTAACTACGGCCGCCAATCTGATTTATTGCTCCACTTTTCATCCATTTTTGCGCTAACACCAAGGGTTGGTATCGAAAACCAGAATTCAACGTCAGCCTAATACACGGGTAAAATCTGGGGAAGATGAAATGTCCAAATGTCTTCTGGTTTATGGTATATACCATTCGATTCGTCACACTGTCGGGGAGTCGGAAAATGTGTGAAATAGAGTGAGAGTTTACCCCATATATATGCATTTTTCATACCAGTGATGATAGCAATTTAAGTCTTTTTAATATTAATACTAAAGAGACCTTAATTGCTATCATCACGATTTACAGTTCAATTCAGCGAGGATACGCTGAGAATCTACCACAAGGGAAGGGATATCTGTGAGAGACAACAATCAACACAAAATCACAGACCTTCACAATTGGCAGTAGTGGTCGTATTCAGGTCTATGGTTTCGTCCCGGAGACGTATATTCTCCCGAATGAGTATGTCAAGTTCGTAGGGGCATATTCGGAGCAAGACGAAAACAGTCGAGGGGTAAGGGGGAGGAAGT
>NW_003205154.1:0-887 GCF_000006405.1 Perkinsus marinus ATCC 50983 | reverse complement strand
TCGCCCTAGTGTGCATGAGTAGGGATCCGAGTGGGCAGGAATAGCAGCTTTGGCTCAGCCTAGTTGGCGTTGTGTCCCGGGGGAAGAGTTGAATATCGGTCGGAAGCGAGAGCACAGAGTCGTATTCGAGCTAGGACGAGTCAGTTAGGACTTCGAATAGTTCGTGCAATGGACTGACATGCAGCCGATCGGGAATGGGCCTACACTATGCTAACTCAAGGTGTCGCCCTAGTGGGCATGAGTAGGGATCCGAGTGGGCAGAAATAGCAGCTTTGGCTCAGCCTAGTTATCGTTGTGTCCCGGGTGAAGAGTTGAATATCGGTCGGAAGCGAGAGCACAGAGTCGTATTCGAGCTAGGACGAGTCAGTTAGGACTTCGAATAGTTCGTGCAATGGACTGACATGCAGCCGATCTGGAATGGGCCTACACTATGCTAACTCAAGGTGTCGCCCTAGTGGGCATGAGTAGGGATCCGAGTGGGCAGAAATAGCAGCTTTGGCTCAGCCTAGTTGGCGTTGTGTCCCGGGGGAAGAGTTGAATATCGGTCGGAAGCGAGAGCACAGAGTCGTATTCGAGCTAGGACGAGTCAGTTAGGACTTCGAATAGTTCGTGCAATGGACTGACATGCAGCCGATCGGGAATGGGCCTACACTATGCTAACTCAAGGTGTCGCCCTAGTGGGCATGAGTAGAGATCCGAGTGGGCAGAAATAGCAGCTTTGGCTCAGCCTAGTTATCGTTGTGTCCCGGGTGAAGAGTTGAATATCGGTCGGAAGCGAGAGCACAGAGTCGTATTCGAGCTAGGACGAGTCAGTTAGGACTTCGAATAGTTCGTGCAATGGACTGACATGCAGCCGATCTGGAATGGGCCTACACTATGCTAACTCA
>NW_003210234.1:0-948 GCF_000006405.1 Perkinsus marinus ATCC 50983 | reverse complement strand
GTATTAGTACCCGCTCATGTGGAAAGTCGGTGGATTATCTACCGCAATCTATACAGATTGCATGATGCAGCATAGACCAGGTAGTATATCAGTGTATTATACGACTAGTATGCAAACCTTTGTGTTTTTGTGCGACTCTGGCGTGAACGGAAGACCGGACCTCGCTTTCGACTATTCATCTTTGATGGATATGAGATCGCAAGGGTATCGCTTCGTGCGATATTTAGTGACCATCAGAGCACGCTACGACTTTTGATTATATCCTTGGATTTAATCGGAAGCTCGCAAGCATTGCATTGATGCAATCACCTGGTTGATCCTGCCAGTAGTCATATGCTTGTCTCAAAGATTAAGCCATGCATGTCTAAGTATAAGCTTTAAACGGCGAAACTGCGAATGGCTCATTAAAACAGTTATAGTTTATTTGGTGATCGATTACTATTTGGATAACCGTAGTAATTCTAGAGCTAATACATGCGTCAAGGCCCGACTTCGGAAGGGCTGCGTTTATTAGATACAGAACCAACCTAGGCTCCGCCTAGTCCTTGTTGGTGATTCATAATAACCCGGCGAATCGCACGGCTTGTCCGGCGATGGACCATTCAAGTTTCTGACCTATCAGCTATGGACGGTAGGGTATTGGCCTACCGTGGCGTTGACGGGTAACGGGGAATTAGGGTTCGATTCCGGAGAGGGAGCCTGAGAAACGGCTACCACATCTAAGGAAGGCAGCAGGCGCGCAAATTACCCAATCCTGATACAGGGAGGTAGTGACAAGAAATAACAATACAGGGCAATTCTGTCTTGTAATTGGAATGAGTAGATTTTAAATCTCTTTACGAGTATCAATTGGAGGGCAAGTCTGGTGCCAGCAGCCGCGGTAATTCCAGCTCCAATAGCGTATATTAAAGTTGTTGCGGTTAAAAAGCTCGTAGTTGGATTCTGCCT
>NW_003207985.1:2636-4516 GCF_000006405.1 Perkinsus marinus ATCC 50983 | reverse complement strand
GGCAGACCTCCGTTGAAACGGCACGCTAGTAGTGTTATGGACAGGACGAGCAGTAGGATGAGCGCACTCTCATCTGGGGACGACTTCAAGAGAAGAGCTACAGTTGGGGGATTGGGTGACCGGAAGAGCGTAGAAGTATTGCAGAGGAGGCCTGGTAGTATGGTTATGTCCTCATCAGGGCGATTCCGGGATGATGGCTCCGAGATGGTTCGACAAGGTGCCTCTCTGGCTGGTCGTGGTAGTGTGGAGGTACTACCCAGTCGGGCCAGGAGATCGATCGATTCACTGTCGGGAAGTCGTGGGAAGAATCGAGGGGCTGAGGTCTTGGCCGACGAAGGGAGCTCAGGAGCTCGAGGCTACCGACATTACCATGAAAGGATGGAAATAATGAGCGGAGCGAAGCAGCTGATCAGAGACGAGTCTGTTGATATTACTCGCCTCGAGGAGGCGGCTTTACCAGAGGAGTCTATACTGGTGGAAGACGAGCCGTTGCCACCGCTCGTGGGGTCCCGGTCAGACTCTCAACAAACGCAAGAGGGCAACAACAAGCCGTTGGGGAGCCTCGTATCTGGTCGCCGAGAGGAACAACCGTCGTTGCTCAGCATGCCCTATAGATCCGCCTTGAGCAACGAGGAGGAAGATGCTTTACTCAAGCTGCATGGGACCGAGGCACGGAGGTAGATGGTGTGTTGGGTGTCGTAGTAACTGTTGAAATTTATACATGCTTTACTGACTCACTACCACTGATGTTCTTATTGTAGCTGAGGCGTGTTTTGTTACGGGGAGGGGCTGCTACTGATTTTGCAGTTTTTGTATCAGTTTTGTTGTCATGCCTCGAGACTGGGTTCGTGATGCGATAAAGAGGGACGTGAGGCGAGCAGAGGCGGCCAAGAGAGGCGGCTTCGGATCCATTCATAGGCCTAGATCTAGACAGGAAAAGAAGATACATGTGGAGACCTTGGATAAGGTTCCTTTTGAGCTGGTGCCGGCCATGGAAGCTCGCAGAGGAGGAGTACTAAGTGGATGGGCACGCTTACGTTCATTGTCGGGCGGATCGCGAGTCGGACCCTTGTTGTAGCGGAGTTGCTGTAGATATTTTACCATTTTTAATGTTCTATATTCGTTATCACAGAATACTCGGTTATAATAATATTTCATTAACGAAACTTGGAAAAAATGGGTTGAACTATGTTAGTGCGAAGATTATCATACTCTCCTTAACTGTGTTCATTATATGTATTGTGGTCGCCTACTGATTATACATTGCTATCAGGTCCTCATAGGCAGGCGTAGTAGGATCATTCTTGGCACTGACCCAGTGGAGAAGATCCTCCGAAGATACGCTAACGACCCGGCTGGAGATATGCTGGAGACCTTATGCAAAGCCTGCGTTGAGCAGACCTCCCCTGACGATAGTCTTGTGACAGGCGCAGACCGTCAGGCCCTCTTTGATGATCTTTGGCTCACTTTGGCCGACGGCGTCTCTGCTACCATGGCCGAGACCACTCTAAGCAGCTTAGATGCCGCTATTGTTCTCAAGTGCTTCACCTACTGCGGTCGGACACCTCCGAAGCTACTCTTGTTGAAGTTACTGCGGCGTGTGGCTGGTCGTGGCTCACAGGGCTTCTCTGACTACGGCCTGGTCTATGCCATGCAGGCCGTCGGGAAGCTACCCACCCTCGATGAGGAGGTTGCTGGGGTCCTTGGGAGCATCTTCGCTCTGGGTCGTCGAAGCCTGAAAACTATGGAGGTTGGCGTGCTTGGTCACGCCTTTGCGGCCGCCAGTGTGTTGATGGGTAAAGAGGCCTTGCCCAAGTCTCTAAAAGTAGGGCAACTCCTGATGAGCATCTGTGAGAGCTGGAGGCCCGGTGTGGGTCGAA
>NW_003207985.1:0-2536 GCF_000006405.1 Perkinsus marinus ATCC 50983 | reverse complement strand
TTGCGAGGCACTGGTTTGTATTACAACGCAGATCACCCCTGAGGCTCACAACTCAGTGAAAACAGTCATGGTGGCAAACAGCATAATGAGTATAATGCTACCCGGTCTACCACGGTTGCTTCCTCCGAATGGGTACAACTTGTAGTTGAAAGAGCACATGCTCATTGTGTTAGCATCAGGAGAGTACACCTACGGTACATCTTTGCATATGTTGAAATGAGCGCTAGAACGCTAAACAGCGGCTCACAAGCTTCTGTTCCGTGCAGTAAGGCCAGTCCACCCCGCTGGAGTTGTCGATACCACCGGTTGTCCAAGGATTCAGTGAACAGCATATATCTTCAATTTGTCCGCTATCTGAGGGACACATGAATGCTTTCTGTCTGTATCCCATGTCCCATTGAGATCGATCTACATATGGTACAATTTGTACCGTACAAATCTGCTTACCTGCGATGCACTGGCAGTATTGGCACACGCTGTATTCCTTACATCTCTTGCATTCGGGATTGGACTCTGCGAACCGAACAATTGAGTACTATGGATTCGCGTATCCTACGCCCAAGGCCTAGGACTGTACAGTCTACCAAGGCTGATGATGTGTGGTTCAAGGGGTGCGGGAGGGTCACGTATAGCATCCCCGTTCCTGCCTCCTCCGCCTACCAGCGGTATGATGCTCGTCGATGAATAACCTCTCACGCTGTGAACTCTAGATACCAACAAATTCGCACCTTTCCAATGATAGCATTGTTTTCTTTCCAAACTGAGTCAAAGTAGCAACAAGTGTGTTGTTTTGGGCCTGGCAGTGATCCTCCAGAGCTGTTGTAGGTAGTGTGATCAGCGATGACTGCTTTCAAGGTTGATGCCTCAGATTCTCCGATGAGCAACATCAGCAACGCACATGACGGCTTCATTCGAATAGAACTGGAAGGTATGGGGAGAAATATATCCGTTATGATGCTGATGACGCTCAGAACAACAGCAATCACGAGGATGCCAATCGCGATATGATTGTACTCGCCACCGGTTAAGACAACTATAGTGTCGAATTTTTTGTGAGTTTACCAGTTTCCTACCCCAATCAAACACTACTCGCTGGCTCGTTACCCATGCAGATGGGAAGATGCGTTACTGCGCTGTTTCGTCCCACTGTTTCCTCGATTCCGTCTTCATTGAGTTGTCAATAGTGCGCACTGCGTAGGATAGTATCCTAAGGATACGTGAATCGAGGCACCAGTTCTCGTTGACAGCTCGAAACTCCTTGGCGCGAACCTCGAGCCTACGAAGAGCAAGTCTTGTCATGAACAGAACGTGCGGTATCCATGTGATCTGAGATCAGCATGCTGCCGAGTTTTGTCTGCACAGTTCTCATCAGCTATAGGGAATCTCATGGTATCGAAGGTCGACTCACGTAGAATCATTGAACGGGCTATCTCAGCAGTACTTTGCGATTTATTGTCAGAAGCTGTCGTGTGCAGGGAACGAGCCAAGTGCATTAGACGCCCTCCTGAATGTGAATCTTTTCGACTAACGCAATTCTGATTGTGACTGTTCATGACAAACCCATGCAGCACCATTTCAGGATATACCTGCACTGTGATGATGGTAATAAACATGCATAGAGGACTGAATGGTGCTATCAAAGACACATGGCTAATATACCACGCCAACTTCTCGGTCTGACGCTGGGCCACCGGTGGGTGATCCGACACCAATGTACACAATGTGACCACATGGGCTAACCTCGATGTTCGTGATGAAGTCACCCGGCTTGCAGTCAAGACTCACTGTACTGAGCATCTCACCAGGGCCATCAAGAGCAACATCGACTAGGGTGACACCCAACTGGCATCCATCAGAATGTCCCACACAAATTAGATCCTCGCGGAGGAAGCGCACAGCCTCAGTGAACATCGGGACGTGGAAACAACGCGCAATATAATCCTTCATGAGTTTTGCTTTACTCGAATCTCCTCTTTTGAGTGGATGATAATCAACTCGTAGTTCGGCAGGGTGAATTGGTGATATGTAAGCCACCTGAAGGCTCCCTTCTCGAGAAAAGACGTCAAAGCATGTCACTTCGGAGTCGGTCTCGATCTCCAATCCCCTCTCACATGTCTCAGGATCGACCTCCCACAGCGAGAGGTCTCTCGGATAGAGTTGATAGTCAGCAAATCGAATGTCGCGAATGTACAACTTGCCCTTATGATAGGTGATTTCGCTCCATAGCGAAACTGATGGATCCGACAGAGTACCGTCGAGCACAACCCAGTCACAGTGTTGTTCCTTCTCTAGGATCTCATGATGATCACCAAGTCTGTAGCAACGCTTATTCACAGTATCCAAAGTAAAGCGCCTCGACGCTCGAACATTATCACGCCACCAGCTTCCCGCACGGCACTGGACACATCTACCGGTCGCGACAGCAGAGAGACCAACTGGTCGACGTCTGCCGAGGAAACTCATTATTTCCTGAGCCATTTCGTCCCCGGCGAAGGATAGAGTGAAAGTACACTTGCGCACAGCAATGATGTCCGTG
>NW_003211257.1:0-1465 GCF_000006405.1 Perkinsus marinus ATCC 50983 | reverse complement strand
CTGCCTCGAGTCTGTCTGGTCATTGAATGCCGAGGTTCGTTTAATCCGATTGTTTATGCACCAAGACTCAGAACGGAAACAGTGAAAGGGTTTAAAGGGAACTCCTGAGGGCGTCTGATGACCCCTATCAACTTGGCCAACCCTGATAGCCGTCCCGAAACTCCTGTATGAGCTTTTACTCTACCACTCCATGAGTGGAGACCGATCAACGGGAAAATCAAGTATATGTATTTCCAATTCAAATTTATTTCGCTCCCATTTCCTTATTCTGCATAGTCATAGTCATATTCTCAAGTCCTGGAAGTAACTGACCATGATGTGATTAAATTGTGTTAATGTCTTCTTTTGTGGACTTATGTTGCTAGTATCTTAGCGTAAACTAGTGCTACTCTTAGTTACTATACTCATAGTTATAAAACCAAATTGAAGACTAAGTGTCCTCAACGACCCTGTGTGAGTTGTGTTGTGGCGTTTAATATTATTCACTACAATAATCCGCAGATAATGACAGGGTTTAGTTGTAATGGATAAGGATGTTGGGTTTGGCGCTACTGAAGGACGGGATATGAGGTGGAGGACGAAAGTCGGTGAACTCTCATCAACAATACTTTAGTAATATTATTGTATTTAGAAATAGGATGGAGTTTGATTCACTGCCTTGCAAGGTGTAGAGTGGCGAAAATCTAGCAATGGAGCATGCGCTGGCCTTCGATCCATACAGGAAGTAACTAAACCCATTGCAATCAACCTGAGGAGAAAAACAAACCGAAAAAACAGCCAGACAACCGACATGTTATACACATGAAGGTTGTTAAATAGGGGGTTGAACTCCTGTCATTTATCATTATGAAATACGCAACACAATTGAAAATTTTCAAGGCAGAGTACAATCCTAGGTTAAAGCTCGACCGAGGGAAGTAAGGCTGACTCAACATCCGGTCCAGATGATCCGGAACCCGGCAACGTTGATGCAGAATTTCTCATTGGAAGAATCCGCTTCTAAAGCTCTTACAGTAACTTGGCTTCGTTAGAAGCTAATAATCGTTGAAACCGTCAAGCATAAGGAATCTTCCTCTGTCTACTGATTCTTGAAGACCGTCCTCAGTGCCTTCCCATAGGTCTCTAGCATTCTGTAGACTACTAATGTCTGGTCGTTCGGATCCTGCGCATCGTGGAATTCGATATTCTCCAGATCATTAAGCTCGTATCTTGAGTTGGCGTTAAACCTGCAATTATTCAGGGCATAAGCCAGACTGGTGGAGCTATAATCAGGCTTCACCCAAGAGGCACCATTCTCCTCAACCATCTCGTACGGAACATCTTCGTAATATAGACGGCAACCACCGAGTGTGATATCCATGGTGAAGTTTCCGGGTTTTTGAAGGAATACCAAAACGCTTGAGCCTCCTCTACTGTCATCTTCATACAGGCCCGATGGATGAGGCTTAGTCGGGACTGTAGGAGT
>NW_003200181.1:0-996 GCF_000006405.1 Perkinsus marinus ATCC 50983 | reverse complement strand
CCTTCAAGCATCCGAGCTAGAGTAGAGTTAATCACCCTATGGCGAGTCTCAACTCAACCCAGTGACCAAGGGGCTCTCGAAGCAGAAGATTTTATTTGTAGTTCATGTAAGCGGCAGTACTCCGTCATATACTTACTGAGATGATCTTTGGCTCGATCGCATCGTAGTCTGACCGGATAGCCGAAACGGTTGAAGATGACCGATAGACTATCACATATGTCTCTAGCTTTGAAAGATCCAGCCAGTGGGAATATAACCGTGGAGCTTGTAAAAGCGCATGTTGCCGTGAGAGGACTGGCTGTAATAGGGACGAGTCGGATCAGCCGGACGCCTTTATAGGTCCTATCAAATCTATACCAATTTCGAGCCAACTCTTGGCATCGACCTTACGAGAACCAGACGGTGGTAACTGTTGACCATTAGGGTCGATGAGTTGGCAGGAATCACAGCGGCCGATCACTTGAGCATTGAATGGCTTCATAGCGGGAAACCAACAGAAGCTCGATAAACGTCAAGCGACATTCGGTGATTTACCATGGCTACTCTCGAGGTGCACGTCTTTCACCAGAGCTTCTTGGAACTTCTTCGGAATGAAAACCTGCAGGACCACTCGCCTCCCTAGATCATGCCGTATACGCCGGAGGAGTAAGCCTGGCATGCCATTGGACCAAAAATATCCAGGCTTCCTGCATAGGTTTAGAATATGCGTCATGTGAGTTGTGGAGACCTCCAGAGAGCCTTTTGGCAAGTTGAAGTTAAGGGTGACGATCGACCCTTTTTGGGTCTTAGATTCTTTGGAGTCTTTCTTAGGCCTTTTTTAGGATCTTAGACTCGAATACTTTAGTAAGATGGATCAGAGTTCCCTTTGGCTGTGGGTGGAGCCCTTGGACTTTGTCTTATGGTATTCAAGTGGCCATGAATGATGTTGTAGATACGATGGTTCGCTCCAGTTTGGACTATTTCGGTTGATGATTTGCGTATATCACTTTATAGTAA
>NW_003203543.1:0-3196 GCF_000006405.1 Perkinsus marinus ATCC 50983 | reverse complement strand
ATCTACGCCTCCTGAGAATCATCGGCAACTACACGGACAGTGCGGATTTGAGGGTGACGCCCGTGCCTCTACTCCGGGCTCTTGAGGGGCGCTGCCCGAGGCTGGCAGTATTGGAAGCCGATATCTTCTGCCGACATGACGTTATGAATGAACTCAGGGGCTTCGTTGATGGCTGCTCTCAACTGAGACAACTCGACGTCTTATGTTATCATGATAGTGTGGGCCCATGTAAGAATCAGAAATTCGCTGGTGAATTCATCAGCCTGTTGGCCTCAGGTACCGTAGTGGATATTCTTCCGAGTGCGTCATCTCACCCTTCTCTGAGTCGTATCGGTCTAGTCGGGTGTATGTCACATATCATTGGTGTTGATACGAGGTCCATCTTGACGAGAGCTCTCTGTCGACCCGAACTGTTGACACATATCATCTTGCGTGGAATGATCCTCAAGGGCACGACTGATGACATATGTGCGGTAGCGTCGCTCCCCCACAGATTGCCCAACCTGGTCCACTGGGCCGTACGAGTGAATATGTTGTGTTTTCCCTTGAGTCGAATTATTGACGAAAGAGAGGCGACCCCATTAATGCTGTGGAACTTGAGACTAGCCGGTGTGGTGAGCACGTGTATCGATTGTGAAGGTATTAGACCCGACAGATTGCGTACCACGTCCCTACCCTGGCTCGACTTCCTGCCATACACCCATCTGGCCAGCAAAGCTGAACAAGGGAGCCTCAAAGGTGTCGATGTATTCCGAGCTGAGTTCGGTCAGTTTCTCTCTGACGTGTCCTTCGAAACGCGGAAAACTGACGTTTGGGAGAACACCATACGGCCGATGGTCACCGAGACTCTGAAGGCCCATTTACGAAGGCGGTCTAAGATGAGGAGTGACAATAAGCGATGACATTTCGAGTATCATTTCGTACGCGTGTGCTGTGTTTCGTGAGTATTGTGTTCTTCTTCCACTGGGAGTTAACGCAAGAGTACAATTCCAAAGCAAATGTAGGCACTAGCATAGTGAATAATAAATCGATAGGAACAGTAAGATGGCATTCAATCGATATCGCCAGGAGTCTGTGGCGTATCATTCGCTATGATAGTAGCATTGGAGACTGAGCCAGTGGAGGGAGGCGAACTGGCAGTATCGGCCGCTGTAGGAGACTCCAATGGGTCCTCGATCGACGCTCTAAAATATAACACATGTCTACAGTGAAAAAATAGAAGTGCGTTTTCCTCAACTGAGCTCAGGGGTTGCCTCATTAACGATATGAGTCTATACACAAATTCGGGTAGAAACCAGTGAGAGTTTCCTCAGAGCTCGCAAACACATGTAGTTGATCATGTGCATACTTTTCACGCTGAGTCCGCATGATGGAATTCATGCGATAATGAACAAACACCAAGATTCCATCCTCTCCAGCTGTGACGAAATATAGTTGACGAATTTATGGTATCAAAGTATTCGACTAGCATCACATTTCACTGACCCTGTGACGAGTGTGATACAGTCGAATCGAACATATTTTCAATATAACAATAGAATCTAGTATCCATTTTTTCATAAACCAGTAGGAGCCAAAGCAAAGCAGCAGTTATTCACTTTACTGTCTAGCTGTGACGGAATATAGTTGACGAAATTATGGTATTAAAATATTCGACTGGTATACCATGTCACTGACCCTGTGACGAATGTGATACAGTCGATTTGAACTTATTTTCCAATACAACAATAAAACGGAGAACAGCGGGTACGTGAGACGAGCCTTGGAATAGACTTACTGCATGAGGTCGTTGAGGTCGACTGCCCACTGTGATATCGTTTTCAACGGCGACTCAGCGAACAATGGAGGTGGGGTCACGCCTCTGAACACAATACATGTCCCAATTGCGATTACCAAGGCCGACGTACCTCCACCATTGGAAGGCTCTAACTACTGTGAATAGAACTAGAGGCGCATGGAAGATGAAGGTCAATTTGAACAGAATCAATGATTCACCGACTGAATAAAATGAACCCACTGAAAAGCAAGTCGTCGTGGACGAATAACTCACCAGCAAAGGCAAACGTCCGAGAGTTCACATGGAGTATCCTCGTCGAGATGAAGCCCCAGGCTTTATTATCACCAACTTTGGCGGCCGCCTTCTCCATGAGATTGTACCTTAGAAAATGCGCTATCTCATAGTAATGATAATTCTTCATCATACTACTCCTACATCGACACAGAAAACCGCTTCAGAATAGAAGGAGTCTCTCGGTGTTGACTCCGACCGTTCTGAAAACGCTGCTGTTGTTGCTCCCCAGTCGAGCCTCCGGATGATTGGTGGTTTCGTCCATTGTGGGAGTGATGCCCATTGGCCCACTTTCGAGGGCCGAAATTGGTACTACGCTGGAATTTAATACGATCAGCTAAGGGCTCGTATCTAGAGAGATACAACTACTAGGAGTCGCCCCTTGGATGAGTTTACTCCATCTATTTTTCTATTGCATCTTCAAACGCATTCGAAAAGACGCTACTTTTAGATTTTAGTGAAAATACGAAGGTGGGAATAGACTTATAACGCACGGAGAGAATCGCTTCAAAATTGATGCAGGCGAATAGCTCGCGTGCTAATCTTGGTGTAGGAAGAAGCTATTCTATGGAGTCCACGCGTACCTCTCATTAGCCCAAGAAAATACTCGTCTCCGATGCTCGATCAACCGACCGCGTTGCCTCTCTCGCCATACACCGGACCGAGCCAGTAGCTCAGGATAGAAGTGATACCAAGTCCTGCAATGGAAGACATCTTCAGTGTGTGTCACCACAAACAAGCGACACTGTGGTGACACGCGGAAATTAGGAGAGAAAAAATGGAAAATATGCAAAAAATGGAAAATTGTCAACGAGATCCAAAGTTCGGATTCCGAACTAAAGCGCCATAGTATTCCTCAGTAGCCCTTATCACCTCCGTAGTGGTTGATACCGCATGCATATGCCAATCATAGTAAACCATGTTATGTATTTACCAGCCACAAAGCATCCAATAACCTTGGGTATATCATCCGGTACTAGTCCCTGCTTTCCTAGGTATACCGTTAGTCTGTCCTTCAACCCCATTCTACACCTAGTGAGTAGTAGTAGCAGTAGACACCGTTGTCGAGTATGTAACAAAAACTCTGATAAAGTGAGTTGGCAGCAAAGTTTGGTAAAAGCAGTTTGT
>NW_003201243.1:0-1706 GCF_000006405.1 Perkinsus marinus ATCC 50983 | reverse complement strand
TCGTACACGGCTTGGAGGACGCGATAATCAGTGTGGCTGAGCCGACAGTTCTCGACTACCTTATAGACTGGTGAGTTCGGAGGCAATGTCGATTCCACCGCACGCTGAAACTCTTCGTATTGGAGCTTGTAATCAAGGATCTGCTTGATCATAGCGAAAGTGCTATTCCAGCGGGTGACCGTGTCCCCGCAGTAAGCCGTCCCTCCTTTGCTAGCGGGGGGGAACTTTTCCCTCACATCATTCATGATGTCACGAGCAGTGGTAGATTTTCGCAGCAGTGAGATCAATGTTCGAACACGGTCAACCGAGCGCTTAGCGCTTGCTTGGGTGCGAGTTACCCGCCCAGCAGTCTCGATGCCATCACGGAATGCTTCATCATCTCCTTCAAGCCCCCAATCAGGCTCGTCCTGTTCAATGTCCTCCTCTGCCTCCATCAGAAGCGCATCAGTGTTGACAGTAGTGGAATTGTCGCCCTCGGTGGGATCCATTGCATCCATTTCCTTCAGAACTTCTTCCGCTTGTGCTAGACCGTCCTCTACCGTTTTATGTCCATAGATGCCAGCCTTCTCAGTGTGCCTCGTTTTATATAGGGCCAAACCATTACACACCGTCAAGTGCAAACGGTGTGCAGCACAGGGCAGCCATTGTTTGAGAAGGCACATCGTGCCGGATGCGACCAAATCCGAGAAACATCTGACCATATTGCTACCAGAGTCTGTGCATGCTAATGCGACCTGAACAGCGATACACGTCTAGAGGATGTCTATGACAGGTAGCCTGTCTGAGGAGATACCTTTCCTTGAAGGAAGGAAGTCAACGCGAGCATGCTTAACCTTCGTCCGGCGAGAGTGTGCCGGTAACGGCACTTTTATAAAAATTTTTGATAGGAAGTTATTGTGATTTTGTGCCGGTCTCTAGTCTCCATAATTGTGTCCTAGCATCAAGCTAATGGACTCAGGTTCATAACTAATTCAGGTTGTGGTTGTTATTGCTGGGGTTATTCGCGACATCATTGAAGTTGCGTAAAGCTCTATTGTGGTATCTATCTTATCATCAAGTTCACTAGTGGTGAACTTGTGGTGGTGAATTACCACCTAGAACCTTTGTATACTTCGACGGTCACGAGTCTTGAGTTGTATCAATACCGTCATACTGGTGGTCACAAGGACTCCTTCAAGGAGCCTCCTTGCCAAAGTCCTCGACAAGGAGCTCCAACTTGGAGCCTCGAAGCATCTTACCACAGTGTGGTAAGATGCTTGGAGGCTCTCGGTCAAGTCTCTCGTGTCACGAGAGAGGGGCATCCCCACTCTCTTCGGCCCGCTTCTCAAGTTTGTTCTAATGTGAAGATGTACCTCGCAGTCTGTTAGCTACCCGAATCGCTCACAGTCCTGTGAATTCCATTCATAACTGAAACTCAGTCGATCAAAATATATAGAAAGAGTTCGGACTTTGATCTGACGATAGAAAAAAAGCGAAAGATCGAGACAATAAAAACCAGTTGTTCTGAACAACGAAATACGATGTGAGTTTGTAGGATAACAACCGGTTCGCGTTGAATATACGTTATTGAATAACGGTTATTCACTGACGGTTACGTACTCATCTCTTTCAAGTGAAAATATGTGCCTCCCACAGGGTCCGAATGAGAGCCCTTCTCGGCTCTGAAAGCTACTGAGCTATCCAGAAACGGCTGCATGCAGCAGAGA
>NW_003209004.1:0-1695 GCF_000006405.1 Perkinsus marinus ATCC 50983 | reverse complement strand
TTGAGAACCCTTACAATGGGAACTCCAGTTGAGACAATTGCCGCGTGTGACGCTATCTTGTTCTTTTACTAGTGGTGTCCACAACGTGGCACGGGTCTGGCTGTGATGCTGAGCTCGACCACTATGAGGCTCATAGTATGAGCCGGGAGGTTTTCTCGACCGGCACTCAAATCAGCACATAGAAGACTCCCTAATGGGAGAGAAAGTCAAAAAAGACCTCTAACCAATTATGTGGGCAATACCTTTGGCGCGTCTGAATGCTGTAGAAGCAATCCTCCCGAGCAACTTAGGAGCAACCTTTGTTGCTACATTACCCGGCATTCACCTTGACACCGTAGCGGTTTTCAGAACACTGCGATAACGTTTAGAATCTTCTATCGCGTGAGGTCTTACCCCTACCAGCCAGAGATATAACTTTCGACCTGCAACTCGCCGGCTGGAACCTCCAGCCTGGAAGAGTAGGCAGTCCTGTGCACCTATTCAAGATCTTCTGAAACACTGAATCGTGGGCATATCGTCATCATAAATGTATGAAAAAGAAGGTCACTTTTCCACCCCTCACTGTATGGTGCATAGATTGATTGCGTTAGTAATGAAGAAACCTCAACTCATTGACCCTGCCATGCCCCTCGTCCACGACTTCAACGCAGGGTGTCTGAAAAAGGAATCCAAAACGGCGGAAAGCTTCATAGAAAACTTTCCGGGGATTTTTCCGGAAGTTTGGGAAAGTTTCCACAATTGGCGGGGAAAGGATATATAGAGCAAATGCATATTTAGAGCAAATGAGTTGACAGTGTCAACTTGACACAATTCATTCTTGCAAGCCTCCGCGGGGATCATATTAAACTTTCTGTTTGCTGAATCAACTACTACGAAATTTGCCGCGGGTCGTCTTCGCCATATCTACGAGTGAATGCATATACCGGCGACCGTCAACAGCGTCTCGTTCTACTACTCCTTTATGCTGCATCATGACGCCAGTGGTGCCGCGTTGCATATGATGGGACTCTACATGATCGTATTCCATCCCTAACTTAGATTTGGATAACTACTCCATCTGGAGTCAGTAGACTTCCTTTGGAAGAGCCAGGAAGTGGGAACGGCTGTAAGACTAGCTGGTACTGCTCAGAGTGACCCAGGCGTGGTCACAGTTACTCAACAAGCTCAATCCGATGTTGTTGACGGACCTGATGTTACTTTATCATCAATAGAAGAAGAAGCTCCGCTAAAGTTGTCGACTATTGTGCCTCCACGAGACAAGGCTGGTCTCATAGATGCAAGAGGTCTCGGAGATGCTGATGACTTATTGAGTGGGTTGTCTCCGAGTGAACTACAGAACCACCTGGAGGGTTATTCAAAAATTTTAAAGATACTCGGTCGGTTCTCTCCTTCCTACATGAGTGTGAACGCACTCCTTCGTGGGATATTGGTTATGGCCCAACAAGGATATTCCAGTTATCGCAAAGCTGCTCGGCGAGCTGGATGTATTCGATCTGAGTTGGTGGAACGTTTTCTTTCTATAGAGTCCCATCGTATAATATACGACGTATATTGATTGATCGATAGAGGAGACTCAGTTGGGATACTAAACGCGAGACCCTCGATCAGCTCAATTTAAGGTTTGATTATATGCGAGTGCCAGTTGATTCACAACTACGTGTGCCTTTGACTACAGACGACGTATGTGATCGACTC
>NW_003210912.1:0-2812 GCF_000006405.1 Perkinsus marinus ATCC 50983 | reverse complement strand
ACCCGTTCTAAAATTTCCGCCGGCTCCGTATCCACTGGGATGTAGATCGAAATGCATGTAAGCTATCTGTCCCCGAGGAGGACATCGAGGGCTACGAAGTCAACACCACTGACTATAGTCTTAACGGGAGTCTCGGGTGGCACCAGTATCGCAGCTCGTGGTCGCGATTCCTGAGCTCCGCTGCCTTTACCTAAGGACCTGATTACGGTAAAGCCGGCCCAGTGGTCTCTCAGAGCCCATGGCGGCTCCTGTAGAAGCATTAATGTATCCCGGAGGTCTACTTTTGATCGCAGATCCTCGAGAGCTGCGAATGATTTGCAAGAGTTGAAAGATATAAACTTCATTTTTGGGGCAATTGTACACCATTGGTTATCAAAATCCACGTGAACTTCATTATCAGGAATGCAGCTCGAATTAGGTTCAAGGCAGCCCTCAGGGCTGCCGTCTCGTCGGGCCATTACTGGAGGCCGCCACCCACATCTGGGGTAGCGGCTTCAAGGATGGGCATCGTGTCCCGCGGGTCGGTCTCCATAGCAATCGGGATGCTCTCGGCTGCTGAAGCCGGATTCGACACTATATTTCTGGCAGACTGGGAGGCCAGAGACCTGCACTTCATGATCTCCTGGGCACTGTGCCCCGACAGGCCACACACCGTGCAGCTCCTCCCTTCCCAGTCTCTAGGGCGGTCACATCGCTGAACGGTGTGACCCTTGCCCCCGCATTTGATACAGCAGATTTCTCCTTGACACGGCGAGGATGCCGGGTGATGCTTTCCACACTGGTTACACAGCCTTTTGAACTGATGTTCAACCACTTTCGCGGAGCCGAGGCCCACGAAGATGAGGCCTTTCGAAAGGATACCCGTAATAGTTTTTTCGGGTCCCCTCAGGTATATAGATCCGCCGCGAGCGATTTTCAGAACCCTAACATCAGAGGGATCAATACCATTACGCAGTCGTAGGCTATCCAGAATGTCTTGATCGTTGGAAGCCGTACCTGGCTTGCAAATCAATCGACAGTCTCTCATACGACCCTTCAGCTCCCGAACGGCGATCTCTTCGGGACTTTGTTGTACAAATGTTTCCATCTCAGTCTTTTCCATGAATGCTAAGCCGATGCCGAACTTCATGGTCCAATTATTGCGTATCTTGGCCGTACCTAGTCTGGCTTTTACCTTCTCCAAAATCTCCTTACTGTCATCGTCCTGCAGATCAGCCCAGCGCCCGTTTTGGTCCACCTTGCTTCTGAGTGTCACCGCCAAGCAGTAATCCTTGTTTGGCCTGACACGGTGGGAGGCTGGAACCCGATCTGTACGCACATTTCGGGGTGCCGGTCTCGATGTGGCTTTAGTGGTCACGGCTGTCCTTGACGAGGCTGGGCGGGTGGAGGTCGGCGGGTCGACGGATGAGGAGCCCGCGGAGGGCCAGCAGACACTCTCGGCCGCCGATGAAGGTGGCTCCGCGCGGCGGCGACGCTTCAAGGGGCCGTTGCCGGTGGGACAGTCTAATACGTTACAGTCAGCAGTTGCGCGAAGACGTTCTAATTCTACCGCAATGGTACATTTTTCTTTTTGTAGGGAACCCACCTCCCTTAGGACCTCCGCCATGGCCCTAGTATCGTCAGCTACAGTTTCCTGGGTTCTGCCCCATATCGATAGGATTGCGCGTTGACATTCTTCAATGCGTGCAAGAGCCCACTTGGGAACAGGCTGTTTCGATGAATTCAGTGCTTGAACGTATGAAATGATACAAGATAGCCAACCGATCAGATCTTGATTGGACGGAGGGAATGCTACATCTCTTGGATCACTAGGGGGTTCCTCCGCGGCAAATACGGACCTATTCGCAGCTGGAGAGGGAGCGTTGAGCAGCTGATCAATCGGCAAATCGACCGACGCCTCCGGCCTGGGGGAGCCGGGGAGAGACGACGGGGATGATGATGTCCGAGCGACCATAGCGGCAAAAACAAAACCTCGGAGGAGCATCGCAACTATCATAGTTGCGAATAATAATCTATAATGGATTGATGGATCTTCCCGAAGTCTTCGACCCGGTAGAGGCGCTCATAGAGGATGAGATCCCGCGAGGGTTTATACGGGAGCTAAGCCCTGGGGAGGCCACCGAAGACGGGAGAGACTGCGTCCGACGAGAGGCCATTCCGAAAGGAGAGACCTTCGCAGATGGCGTGAGGATAATCGAGGACTATCGACGCAACAACGTCAAGAAAAAGGCCAACATACCCAATAGCACTCATTGGCCAAACATCAGGAGTTTACGAAGGAAACTGGGAGCCGTCTCAGACAAGTGGCCTTCTGAAGAATTCAAAGACCGGAAGGTTGATCTGCGAGGCGCGTATAGAGCGGTTGGAGTGCATCCAGTCGAGCGGAAGCATCTAAGCTTCGTACAAACAAAACTGGAAGCACCCGATTCTCCGAGGATATTTCTATTACTGGATTCTTCTACTGGAATTTCACCCGTGATATGAAGAACACTAGTGAAAAATATATTTCATGACTACTACATATCGCGAATATCGCGTTTTTCACGGAGTATGACGGCACTTCACGAAGAACGGGCGAAACTCCACTGCTTTCAGCATTTACTATAATCAGTAGTCCTAACCTGTTTTCAAACCTCGTTCTCGAACTGCATTCATCGGAAAGAGTTGATATATATCGCAACTTGATATTTTCAAGTCCGGTTCCCAGTTTCACAACTGTTAATGATTTACCTATTCGAATAACACTTCACTGGATATAATAGCAGGGAATGTCGTAAACTGCAGCTTGATGATACTTATCCGATGTGGAAAA
>NW_003204382.1:0-1581 GCF_000006405.1 Perkinsus marinus ATCC 50983 | reverse complement strand
ATTAGCGATCGAAACGGATCGATAGATCCGAGACGGCTGATCGACTGATGGTCATGACAGATATTTGGTTTAGTTTTGTTGGTCTTTGGGAGCCCGGTGGCGTGGTGGTATATGAACAACCAAGATAGATCTAGAGGCAGTGTGCACACATGAGTCCGTGTCGCGGTGTAGCAGTTTGGCTCAAGTTAGTTTCGTTCTAATCTCCACTTCCCTCGTATGACCCTATTAAGTGAGTTGCAATACTGGACTGGATAACGAGACAGTTAAGAGAATGATTTTCAACGTTGTGGCTCTGTGGTGAGTGCAGTACGCCATGCAACGCATGTATTCGTTTCACCGTGAAATTTTCATTGCGGCGAATGAGAGGTATACAAGATATAAAGAGTGCAGCAATCATTATAGTGGGGAAAAATGATGAAATTTTTAATCGTTGAGAATCTAAAAATACATGAGGGATAAAAGCTGTCGTCACTTTATGCAATTACGAGTTGTTCTTGATGTGGGACTCAGAGAGAGAGAGTAACTAGAGGGGAGAGTAGAATAGAAGTGATAAAGAGTGGTCCATTGCGTGGAACGTAGATCAACTATAGTAGGACCTACATGGCTGGCGTCATTGGTGTTATCAGAAATAACAAGATCGGTATAGCGGGTATTCTGGACAGTGTGCGCATACTGCCCATATTCGACGGTGAAGATTTGACTTATTCCGCAATCGAAGATGCTTTCACCTACCTGATCACTGAGAGGAAAGGTGATGTGAGAGTTATTCTCATGACGGAAGGGTCCGATTCAACTAGTTCCCAAGCCGTTACCGAAAAGATTCGGGAAGCAACTGCAGCTGGCATGCTCGTTGTCATCACGGCAGGGAATGAGCGCCTGGATCTGGACAAAGCCCCATACTTCCCTTGTTCCTTCAGCCGTTCACCCACTGATGGAGTGTTATGTGTGGCTGCAACGTATGGTTCCAATATGCAGCTTGAAGATAGAAGCAACTATAGTTTCGGTTTAGCTGTTGACATCGCCGCTCCAGGTTACGATATAGCTACAACTTTTCTCGAAGGGGTGTATGGCGCTGTGTCGGGCACTTCGGGTGCCGCCGCTATCGTAGCGGGTATAGCTGGGATGCTCTACAGCCTTGAACCTTCTCTGGAGGATAAGCTGACCCCTGCTTACATCAAAAGTATCATCATGGACACGGCCACTGGAGGTATCAAGGACAGCAAAGGGAAAAAGACTATGTCATTCGGCCGCGTGAATGCTGCGGCGGCTGTCAATAAGATACTTGGAAAAAAGAAGGTTTAACTTTTCACTCTGACTTCGTCTCATGATGATCCGAGTCGATGCTGACTTGTGAAGGTCTAATCATCAGACCTGATCATCGTAACGCTGGGGATTTGATTAAGATGATTCTTTACGCCCAACTGTTGAGTTTGGAATTCGCGTCGTGAATTTGTGTCTTACTTCAGTGGGCAAGTATTGATTGGCTCGGTGTTCCAATTATGAATCGTGCTGGGAGATGCTGGTGCATCATCATCGATCGCTGTGCCAATCTCACGTAGCTCACAATATTTCTCTCTCGGG
>NW_003211372.1:2263-4018 GCF_000006405.1 Perkinsus marinus ATCC 50983 | reverse complement strand
AGCTTATATGTATCTTCTCACACTGCGCTCAGGTGAGCTGGACCCTTCAACAGCAGTAGCCACTCCATCTAGAGTCCCCAACGGCACCACGTGTTTGATCATGTTGGAGCCCAGCAGCCAGCCTGGTGGCACGCACGTGTCTCTGAAGTTCAGTCGGACCCTCTGTAGGTTCCTTCGTGACGTGTGACACGTCAGAAGGCAGCGTCTTGGTCACGGATGACAGGGGCCTGTTGGCCTCGGGGGCATCGAAGTTTTTGCTTAGAGAGAGAATGTGGTCGGCCGATTGTCAAGATACATGCAAGTGATGGTGGTGACACCAGGGGTGGTGACACTGATACTTCAGATGTCATCAGTCCTCTCGGTCATCCTGATCTGTTCCTCCGTCATAGTAATTGGAAACTCCAATGCGATCCTGTGGGGTCGGGAACGGAATTCAATGGAGATGCCACTTTCAGATGTGTACGCATGCCCAAAGGAATGTTCATCCTACCGTTAGTACGCGAAGGAATTTTCAGCACTCCAATTTAGGTTTTGGTCCCCGTCAAGGAAGAGCCTTCCGAAGTTGAGTAAGTTCGCTCGGTGGTGTTGTGATGGAAGTATCTTTGTTTTTGCGTGTAGAATTCTAAGCAAAAAACTGGCGAAGTTAATTGCTCGCAGGAACTCTTATAAACAGCAACTCGTATTATTGAAGCAAAAGTATGAGGCTTAGTCGTGGGCCTTGTCGCGGAATAGAGTCTATCAGGTTTGAAAACGCCAAGACGCTTGTACAGTCTTTGAAGAAGGACATTACGGCAACAGAAAAGTTGGTGTCACATACCACACCATTGTCAAATCTATCACCGTCTCAGAGAGCTTAACGAAGCGAAGAAGCGAAAGCTTGACGAGAGCACATCTACTACAGCTTCTACCGTACTCTAAGTTGACTTTAATGTTCCTCGAGAGTCACTGTGTGGCTGATGCAGAATTCGATCGATTCCCTTTGTATTAGTTTTTGTTGCCGTGAGTGCTTGCCTTCCAGTTAACTGCCCATGTTGTTGACTACTTTGTTTTCTCATTCTAGAGTCGTCGCGTTGACTACACCTGCAGCTCCTATGCAGAGTTGCAGATTCCTAGTGGTATTATAGTGGAACTCCTCGAGTAAGGAACCCCCAGTGTCAGTACTTTGTAGGAGTAAGGGCGATGCCTTGATACATCATCGTTATACATATACAGTGAGTGCTAGTTTCATATGCAAATGTAAAGAGTGTGTGTTTACTACTCTGGGATTAATGATAGTGAACAAGTTGTCGCTATCATAGTCTCGAAAGCTTACTTATATCTATTTCGCCGATGTAGTTTCAGATCGCTTCTCATTAATCTCGGGGAATACGCATATCCTTCACACTTGTATATCACTGTACACTTCTGAAGTGGCCCCTCTCCTCGTCCGAATTCGTCAAACTATCATCCAAACACCCATCGCTTTCGAGCAACGGCTGAGCACTTTTGTCGGAGCGATGAAGCGATATAGAGACGCTATTTTCAGATGTGTACAAGCGCTCGGCTGGTGATTCGGTGGTGAAGATTCACAATGTATATCAAGTAGTCATAAACTACTTTTAAATGTCTGTACCAAGTTTTGCACAGTGGTTATCACAGCATAGTGTAGCCTCACTAAGAGCCTGTGCCTCCAACTCTGTATCGCCTATTATAGGAGTAGTTGGTAACCAAGCTGCTGATGCTGACAGTATCGTATCGGCTGTGGTGAGTCAACAA
>NW_003211372.1:0-2163 GCF_000006405.1 Perkinsus marinus ATCC 50983 | reverse complement strand
TTTTGCCAGCGGTCAAATTGAAGTGATGCTGAAACCTATCATGAGATAAATGCGATGCCCGTAAGTGGGATCAGTCTGCAAGATGATCTATTGTGTGACACAACGCTTGCCCGTGCGAAGCCGACCGGTAGGTACAGCGCGTAGGGTACAGGGTCGGCCATGAGATCGTAACCGAACGGACCTTTCCTAAAGAAGTAGTCTGAATCCTCGAAAAGATCGTTGCAGGCATCCCCGAGGACCATATACCAGATACCATCTAAACGTGCTGTGTAGGTACAACTGTAGCTGGGCTTAGGCAAGCCACCGTTGACTCTGCTTATGAATGTGATATACCCTTCATTCCCTTGATGTGAGACATCGACGCTCTGAATCATATCTGTTTGAGGGCAGCCATACGAGGCTTCGAAGCGATATATTTTGGCAACGGCTTCATCGATTAGTGCTAACACCAGCAAGAGACGGAACAACAGTCTGCATGATGACGCTTGTAGACAATTTTCAGGTCTCGGGGAACCGAAAGAATCGGACGAAGACGACATTTTTTCCAAGGGAGGGGTTGAACTTGGAAGCTGATTCGCAATCGGTGATTATGACGCAACGTCATCAATGCAGCCATGGCCCTGGCGGGAAAGGCATCTTTCCCGGTCACCCTAGCGCCATGCAACACTGTAACCTTTACAAGGAGCCAGGATGTATGAAAGCCGTGAGGCCAGAGCTGACCAGGGGGGATCGTAAAGGTATTTCTGGGAACCGCAAAACTGTGGAAGCACGGTGGTAATGCAGCAAACACAGATTACCGTAGGGGAGAGTCTATCGTTAGTCGAGACAAGGCATAGTGTGGCGACAAGGCCCGGTTTAATCCATCAGCAAAGGTGTTTGATTGACGTGCAGCCAGCTGAGAAATGCTCATTCGGTTATCCGAATCACGAATACTTCAACTATGCCCCCAAACATACTCAACGTTTGGCAACATCAAAGGAGATGAACTATCAGGGAGTTTGGACCGAGTTACAGGGGAAGTGGCAGTCGTCTACCTTCGTCTCCATTTACGGAAGCCCTCCGGTGTCCCAACGGCATACAGATCTGAACGTGCCAATCTGTTGTCTGTATCCCAGGCAAGTTCCCTTGAGGCCCTACAGCTAGATGACCCTTCGCAGTGCTCTATCGAGAAGCTGGGTAAGGTTATGTCGGCCAATCAGCCTCCATCATGCGATGTGGAGAACAGGCTCGCGCGGACACTCGAGAACTTTCTTATTGGATGTCCCCGTCATTATTCCACTCAGTCGTTCAAAGTCCGAAATCATGGGTTACGCATTCGCTGTTTATAGCATTTACCACGCTTAAACGAGTCGCGTTCTGGATCTGAGAGTGGTTGAACATCATGATATGAGGATTCTTCGACTTCCGCCCCGAAGAACTACCATCAGCGCCATTCTCAACTTGAAACTGTCTGCACACTTGTACGCATACGTTTTGAGTTTTGAGTGTCATTTCCGATTACTCCTGGCAGTCAACACACTGGAGTATAAGCAATGTCTCATGTCTGAACATATCATTTGATGGGACGAGGGTCTCTGTCCATTGCATGTCGGGTTGCAATCGCTGTTGACTACTCCGCTCCCTTTGTATGAACAATTAACCACGGAAAAGACTATTCTGACCGCATACGCCACTGTGCAAGTTTCACGCGCGGTGTGTACTGGGAAGATATCTTGGCGCTTCCTGTGATGCGCTCCTCCATTCTTCTTGGCACGAATCCTACTCGTCGGTCAATCACTTCAGTGCTCGGGTTAAGAACCCCACTCCTTAACAGACGCAAGGCTCTTCAGTGTTATGTTCAAGAGTGAATATTTAAACATCTTATCGATCCTCGTGTACACTAAACTGAGTTCGCAACGTAAGCGCCTAGCTCAGGCAGTTGACACCAGTGGTGACTCACCACCATCATAAGACACACGTATGACGTTACATACCGGTCGATACTACAAATGATAAGATTGATAATTGAGACATTGACTCTACCGCCAGCCTATCAAAACAGGCTGCTACAATGCAATAATAAAATGTCACCATCAGCTGGTGGATGAGTAGGTGAGAACAAACCGGGGACAGAATTTTTACTCAGGACCAGCGAACCACGTAAAAACAGAAGACCCATAAAAA
>NW_003212519.1:0-1030 GCF_000006405.1 Perkinsus marinus ATCC 50983 | reverse complement strand
GTTCTTTTCACCTTTCCCTCACGGTACTTTTGTGCTATCGGTCTCGAGTATATATTTTGCTTTGGATGAAATTTACCACCCGTTTACGCTCCAATCCCAAGGAACGCGACTCGTTAGAACGCAGACCGTACGTGACAAACGGCGAACGACTCACGGGATTCTCACCCTCTATGACGCTCTTTTCCAAGAGACTTTCGTCCGCGATGCCACTGGTACTGCCTTCAAGCCACATTTCAGAACCACAAGTGATTCCGATTTGGCACTGAGCTGATCCCTGTTCATTCGCCATTACTAAGGGAATCCTAGTTAGTTTCTTTTCCTCCGCTTACTTATATGCTTAAATTCAGCGGGTAATCTCACACACATCAGGCCTTCTAATGATGACATATTGCCATGGTGCAAACCGACAAGCGTGTTATGATATATAATAATCTCGCGACCAGACTGAACGCGTGATTCAAACACTTCTCTGCATTTATCAATAGATTTGACGTAATGCGTTGAAGAGAAGAATCGCGTGATCAAGGAACACGTGATATCACCACAACACAGTCGAGTTTGCGAGTACCTCTAGAGATACTCACAGGCGCAAGCCTCCTTTCGGAGGGGCTACAATACGAGATTATAGCCTTGCAAATTAATACGCCTGCCTTCACAAGCGCACATAACGAACCACCTCCGAAGAGTTAGTTCAAGCGGGATACAAAGCATTGAGTTGCGTTAACAACAAAATGTTTGTATCGGGAAGAAGAGCGACACTGATATGTATGTACAAAGAGGAAAGATCCCCTTTGTGCAGTATGCGTTGAGATTTCTACTGGTTCACGGAATTCTGCAAATCGCAGTGCTTATCGCACTTCGCTGCGTCCTTCATCGATTCTCGAGCCGAGGCATCCATCGTTGAGAGTTTGGAATTTCGTTTGAAATACCAAATCCAAATTGGATTTGGATACTATGACTAGTACATGGTTCATAGGATATCACCTTACAGTAAGTGGGGGGATCCAACAAAGCGGGGATCCATCTCGCA
>NW_003205749.1:0-1118 GCF_000006405.1 Perkinsus marinus ATCC 50983 | reverse complement strand
TAGAGAACCTCAACTGTGTAGAACGCGTAGGACATAGCAAATAGTGCACCGCTCTCACTCATCAGCATCATTGTGACGTATAACAAAGCACATTTATATCACCTGCGTCATGAGAAAGAAGAATTTCCGAGAATGGGAGCTGTCAGATGTTGCAGAATCCCATCAGACTGTGCTTAACACAATAGCACAGTTGAGCTCAGGGGCAGAATTGTACTTGCGTATACGGCATTAAGGGTGGCGTTGTCCTGCAATTATACCCAGTGTAGTAATATCTCAATCATCGGACCAATGTGCGGACACTCGACCCGGATTGTGCGGACCCTCGACCCGGATTGTGCGGACACTCGACCCGGATTGTGCGGACACTCGACCCGTTGTGTGCGGACACTCGACCCCAGTAGCCCAGCGCGCGCAATTCGTTAGAGCGATGGGTTGGGTTTCTTGGCGAAACCGGCGCGGGATCCACTCAGTGTAATGTTATTTTAATAGACAAATCACTAACATATTGACTGAGAATCGAAATGTTGGTTATCCTGACTCAAGCCGAGTTGCGTAGCTCTCCATTCGTCAGTTGTATTCAGTACGGCAGTAGATGACTGATGGCGTGCAGGCTAGACACTCTATCATCCAACGAGTTATGAGCTTACGTGCAGTTGAATGGTTCACCATCGGTACTCGCAAGCATCTTAATAGGATTGGACTTTGCAGTCTTCTTAGAGATGGCTCCTCTTCAGATGTAGGCAGTAAGATTGCTTGAAGTTCTTACCCCTACTAGCATCTATAGTATAGATGCTGATTTCTGGCGTTCTGCGAAGTGAGCCATAGATTAGTTTCCGGCGTGAACTTCACATGAAGCGCGTGAGCAGTGCTAAATATCCGCGTAACGAAGTAAGAGCAGACAATTGGAATGTGCTGTGACTCAGCTTTCGTTCTTGTCGAACTCTCCCATGTTGAAAGTGATCTCCTTCACCATCCTCCTGGTCATCGGTGTCATGGTCCATGGTCTTGATGAAGTTACTCCACCCCCACCGGAGACCCCATGTCCTTCGAAGGATTGTCCGATGGGAAATCTATGCTTACCCAAGAAAGGTGAATGTTTGATCATCCCTACTGTGAAA
>NW_003203519.1:0-1595 GCF_000006405.1 Perkinsus marinus ATCC 50983 | reverse complement strand
GTTCCAATACTGTCATGAATGGTATATGGATAGAATAAGGTATATGTCCCTTCTAAGGGTAGGTCTAGGTTCGGCTACAATACCTAATATTATCGATAATCATCATGTTCATCATGTTCATTATGATGAACAAATAGTTATAATAATACTACCATTAAATCTATCAGCAGGTCTTGCATCTATTATTGATTTATTGTTATTATTATCATGATGATGATTATGAATGATACTATTAACATACTGTAATGTAGCAACATAATCTTCCACTGCTTTCTTAGCTGATACTTCATCAATAAGACTAATATCACCATCTACCATAGTATTATCCATCTTATGCTGCTGACTATCATCATCATCATTCCAACCCCATTGTACATCACCATCAGCAGCTTCCCATGCAATAAGCCCACCTTGAAGGTATCTGATAAGTATTATTATTATTATAAGAATAGTATAGTAGTAACAATAATAAGCTGAAGTTTCATTAATAGTACACAGTATTTAAACCATAAAGAGTAAAGATCCACCATACCCTTGGTCCAGCAAAACTACCAGGATGAGTATATACAACTAATCTATCCTTCTTGGGATCAATCTAATAATAATAACAAAAATACTAATGATGATACATCAAGTTTACCTTATTATCATGTAACCATTTATTAATAGTTGATGGAGATGGTAACATATGTGGTAATGATGATAAATGCTCATTGGATGTATCACGTATAGTATCAATATCGAATCGTATAGCTCCAGGAATCCTTCTCATCTTATAATCATCATCAGCATTCCTATTAGGATTATTCAAGTACCAACTAGCATCCACATATCTATCCCTCATAATGTTATTACTACTACTAGTAGTAGTAGCAATACCACTCATAGACTTGTTGTATTTAATTGCTGACTTAACTGCATCCCTAGCTGTAATGATGATAGAGGACATAGTAGACATGATGATAGGACAGTATAATAACACCAAATGCTTCTTCAAGAGGAGGAGATACTTATTCTCCCATCTTAGAAAACGCAACAACTCTGTAATCCACTACGAAGTGGAGTGCTTCTGATCACCATCTATGTCGGTCACACAATGGTAGACTGCGGGTAGCCGCGAAGCAAGCGTAAAGGAATACCAAGACGGCTTAAGTGCTCAAGATGATGGCGTATTTTCGCAACGGGCGCAAACAAACCGTGTCACTAAACTTTGTGTCCTAAATCACTGAATTAAGCGCGCGCGCCCCTGTGATCGGTTTATGCGCGAATTCAGATCCACACTGAAAGTGCCGTTAAGGATTAGTAAGAGGTCAAGAGGCGTCACACTATTGCGCTGCGTATCCCTTTGTTCGTACGTACTACTCTTCGACCACCCGACTGTGGTATTGTGTTGCGGAATAGTACCCGCATATCGACTCCAACACTCCTAACAAGGAATTTTCTACCGGGATGAGTAACCAAGGTGACGACGATCACGACAACGTGCAGGCCCTGGCCGAGTTGGTGAACCCAACACTGAATCAGCTGACCGAAGCAATCGGTCAACTCATCCAGCAGCAGCAGGAAGCAACCTCTCTTCTGGGAGACGTGTTGCT
>NW_003202702.1:0-2249 GCF_000006405.1 Perkinsus marinus ATCC 50983 | reverse complement strand
CATCTGCCTTATCGTCATCTTCCCGCATGAGTAGGATCCTCAAGCCGTTCATCGGCACCGACTGTCCCCATTTCTCTGCCCATCCAGGAACACCTCTTAGGTATGTCCACGAGGAGCAGCGGGTGACGGTAGTAAAATGTCGATCTCGCATCACGACAAATGATGTCTCCAACAGCGTTCCCTCCCCTACCTCCAAAACGACTGTCTTTCTCTAATTTCACGCTACTTGTGATATGAATTCTATTAAGTTTAGCTAAGTCTTGGTGAAAGGTAACTTGATATTCGCTGTGCTCTTTAAACCTCTTAGACCCCTCCACAATCACCCTCCCCTCCCTCACTGCATCCACATGCTGTAAGTCATTGAATACGACAGTCATACCGAATTGAGGTACTGAGCCCTTGAAGGTGCCAACGGCGATGAAAGCACCGACCCTCCAAGGCCTCAGCTTTACCGCATTGGTGAGGCTATCCAACTGTATACCATTGAAGATGACATGGTTGCTGCTATTGAAACATATAGCTCCCTCTGCCTTCACATCGCCACGAAACTTGTCAGGATTCTGCATAAACGTCACATCAGTCAAGCACTCGTCCTCTGCAGTCTCCCCCTGTAGTCTCCCCTTTAAACGAAACGTCTTCGCATAACTTGGTCCATGCCTATCCCTTTGAGTAAGACTGATGTCTACATCATGCCCCGCTTTGGAAAGATGCAAACCCTCCCTAATGCCATCAGAATAGAAGTATTCCCCGTCTCTCAGGGCCACGACCAATGTGATACTAACGATGAAGAAGGAGAACAACGCACGCATAGAGGAGTCGATTAAAACTACCAACCGTTCCGAACCTATAGTAGACAAACCCAACAGTAATAGAGTTGAATGTGTACATCACAAAGATGACTATTAAAATGTTGTCATCTAGGTCATAGGTGTATCAACGCCAAGTGGATGGTGATACTCTCATGCTGGACCCTCCTCCCCCACCTCCTGCGCACCAACCATACAGCAGCAGAGCTGATCATGGAATAGCCTACCTCGATGTGGATCATTGTTAGAATAGCCGATACCAGGGGAGATAACACTAGAGGGTTTCCTCCGTACCAGGAGCTCATACCTAAGGGACAGGACTGAGGGTATTGACTGGTAGCATTAGCACTTACATCAACTGGGGCTCCCCAATAAGGTCCTTAAAGCCATCAGAATGATGCTTACCTGATGTAAGCAAGAATTGACGCTATAATAGATATTTATTTAGATGTCGACTGGACGTCTCCGGACTCCGGTTCAAATCTCGCTCGCCACATTTATGAAATTACGAGACGGAGACCAACGAGGACGACATTGAATTCAACGTTATTATTGACGTATGACTTCACAAAGCACTAGCCGAGCATCCCCAAACCTACACGCCTCTTCGTTTGATAATAAAAACTCTAGACAGATCTCTTTAAGACCATCTGCATTATGATGATGGGCTGTTATCAATACCTCCACCTGAGGGTAGCCACCAACACTCATATTCCTCTTCCATAACAACAACAACAACCTACGCAGTTCTGTATAGTAATATTATGCCGTACTATATCCTCACATATTGCCTGAAGCATTGGTAACAAGCTATGGACCAGCATGAGCCTACTTACCCTCAACCTGTCGATACAGAACATTCCAGCAGTGATTAGCAACGACAAAGCCTGCCCTGTGTTGAGGTCTGGACTGACCTACTCCACAACGATACACCTGCGAGCCTCCGAATACTCCTATTACCTTATCGGTATAGATGTATTCCAAAAGCAAATTGAATGTTTCATAGTCGACGTCAGTTATCGGAACCTAGATGATGAAACTCTTCGAAGTGGCAGTGGCCAGCCTTGAGGTTACCTCTAATAAGTTTGTCTGAGCATGTTGTACTACACACGCCGATCCTCCATCACCTTGATGAGATCTTCCAGTAGTAGCAGCTGCCGCCTCTCTCAACCCACAAGAGTAGAACATAGCGCAGAAATGCTCACTACGGGCTGCCAACTGGAGTGGGCAAGTACTTCATTGATGGTAGTAATGCTCATTACCAATGCCTTGTTGGCCAATAGTCGACGACCCTCCACAAGGAACGCCACATCCGCGAACTCTGGCGCCGTCATCAACCTGATGAGGACGAGCTACAGGATTACCAGCATAGGGCTGAGCTCACCGTCGGAGGTCATCTTCCCATGGTGCTTGCTGGTACGTGAATGGGGTCAAACCTAAACT
>NW_003203482.1:0-2120 GCF_000006405.1 Perkinsus marinus ATCC 50983 | reverse complement strand
CCGCTGAGATCTCACGGACCCTCGAACCCTTCCCACTGGCCGGTGTGGAGCCCGTTCTCATGGTTGGTACGCCTGACCATGACAGCATTCCCCCCCAGTGGCCCTCAAGGGCTCTCTACTGGGCTTGGCAGTGGAGGCCGACATAGGAGTACTGACAACCTTGAGACACTTCATTCGCTCCTCGATGGCCTTTCGACGGGCCGCAGTCATCGTGTGCAGTTTAGTAAGGATCACCCCCTGCAAACTATCGTCTCTAGTGAGTATCTGAACGCTCCTGATAAGAGGCCCTAAGGACCAGGACCACGCCCACAAGGTCCCCTAGGGTGCAGGCGGCTTCCCGGACCGTCTTGTCGGACTCATCGAGACACGGCAAGAGTACAGTCTCCGCCATTGGTAGTAGCAGGTCCGCTGAGACGAACGGTAAAGCACGAGAGCATATGCCGAGCACCTTGCGGACATGAAGTGTATCTTTCTACAGGCAACCTAAGATACCCCACCTCTCGCCTCCCTATGGGGTTCTTGTCATTAATGACGCCTGCCAAGTCCTCGACCAGGCGATTGTCCAGCGACAACGACTGGTACTTCAACAGGGCGTCGATACACCCAATGGCCTGACGTAATTTCGTGGCGCCGTGACAAAATCCCACGCCGACTAACCTGCCTCAGTACTCCTGCATTTTTCTCTTTGATCTTCGTGAGCATCGTCAACAACAGCATCCTACTGTGAGGCATCTCCCCTCGGAGCCCATTGGCCACCGCACACAGTGCACTACGGCAAGGCCCATCATGACCATCCCTACACGGACGTCCGCCCACCTGCACGCCTCTGTCGCCACCGGTATGTTCTGGTCCAGTTTGACAACCTTCATCAGGCACTGCACTACACTAGACGCCGAGTCCCCCAGGACCTGCCAGGCTGGACTGACCGGACCTTGGGGCCCACAAGAGCAGCAGCAGCGGTTACCATTTTCTTGTGCTTCTTAGCAAGGGCCGTGAGTTGGCCGATGGCGTCCCTCTTCTCCACCCACTTGGTCGCAGAGGTGACCTGTGAGACCTGAGGGGCCATCCACGAGGGTCGCCATCAGAGAGGGCCTACAAAGTCCTTAGGAAGCATCTTGAAGATGTCCTGCGGCTGTAACATGTCGTACGCAGCATCTTCAGTCGACTGAGCGACGGCCCCCGGGCTCACAGCACCCGTCGCACCTGGCATGCTTCTACAGCGGAGCGAAGCAGCGTCGGCTTTTTTCACCTTCCGCTGGTAGCTTGACCCCAAAGGCAAACCTCGTTGGAGTTTCTGAGGGAACCACTGGGCGGCGAGGAAGAGGAGGAAGGATGGGTTCACTTGGTTGGCATTCCCCCAACCTCTCACAGCGAGTCTTGAACTCCTTCATTTGGTTATCCGCCAAACCATTGCCACAGGCCTCGACGTCGGGCAGCCATTGATACAACTCAACCAAGAGAGTGTATCTAGAGGGGATCTTGGAAGGGCTAGACGGACGTGACCAAGTACCCCGCCTCCTTCACGCCTCTGTCAGTGCTCCCACATGCCTCAACACCCAAGCTGAGGAACTCCTTTGGGGGTATCACAGTGGTCTACATAAGATCATAATGACCACTAGCAGCAGGTCCCTTACCCCAAAGGCCTCGAGGAGGCTAGTAAGAGCAGCGAGGCATCCAGAGAGCTGTTTGTTGGTGACCCCTTTAGCTGGCATCTTCTTCCCCTTAGGCGGCTTCAACAGACCCTTGGCATGCCCACATACACCTTCCATCACCTCCTAACACCACCAGGTCAAACCAACACTAGCTACTCCGTCACCTTCGACAGGCCCTCCTGCCCTTCGATCGCCTTCGCCAAGCACTCCACACCGAAGCCCTGAATTTTCTGGTTGCCCGATATGTATTTCTCCAGAAGTCCAGCAAGGAAGGGCCCAAGGTTGAAGTTACTAGCCCCAGTACACGCCTAATAAGAATACCATAAGCTTGCAGGCGTGGTCCATGGCTGCCCACCGCAATAGCCTTGCATGCCCCCTCCTGGCTGCGGGGGTTGGTCTCGCTGGTCACCACCGATGCACTCATCAACAGCAACTCCACGGTAGCGACCTTCTCCTTCTCTTCCGTAT
>NW_003207360.1:0-1982 GCF_000006405.1 Perkinsus marinus ATCC 50983 | reverse complement strand
ACAAGATTGCGTTATGTGGCCTGAAGATTTGGAATATGCTTCTCATTAGAGTTTTTAATTCACTCGAGTGAAACTGTATTGGAAATTGGTTTTAGTGAACGCGGAGAGTGTGGGAAAATATGAATATGATCAGCCTCATGTGCTGGTGACAATATGAAAATTGTGGGATGAAATTTTGGCAAATTTTTGTTAACGGATTTGTATAGTCAGTGAGTAAACTCCTAAGCTCAGCTGAGTGAAGTGGACATATATTCCAACGCTGTAGTTTCGGATGACGTTTTTTGTATCAGTTTTACGAGTCGAAGTAAACTGTTTGCACATATAAAGGAGATGGGCCACGCAGTTGTGAAGGAGGAAGTGTCGAGGGGGAAGAAGGGCAAGAGGCACGGCAAGAAGGGATGACTGATGAAAAGGTTTCTCGTGATAGGGGTGGGCCTGGTGTTAGGGGGGACGGCGGGATAGACGGTATTCAGGGCGGAGGCTGGAATAAACTGTTATTTCGCGCATTCTCTGCTCGCTGGTTTGCTACTCGAGTAATTCTCAACGACTACACAGAGTGTAAGAGGCAGATACGATCCTGGAATTCCATTACTCTCATTATCTTGATTATGCGATGCCCGCAAGGAGCTCGTGCTGGGAATCGAACCAGGGACCGTCGCAAAGTGTTTTTGCGAAGTCTGGTGATGATATCTTTTTACTCTGCATAATTACCTGAAGCTTTAGTTGAGACCGTGGGTTCAAATCCCAGGACATCCCCCTTTTAAAAATCTTCCTCATTCAGCGTGTTTGCCTCTATTCCCATCATGCCACGTCTGCGTCCAGATCGCCTCATTCTACAGCGACAGAAGCAGGATAGGCTGTAGGGTTGCGTGATGGAAGAATATGTCCGCTTTCCTCAGCTACTGAGCTCGGGAGTTTTGAAGCTAATTATAGGAGTTAACATTTCGAATTTGGGTAGAAATGTTCGGAAATTAATGAGAATTTACCGGAATTTCCTCCCATAATTTTCATATTACCAGCAGTAGATGCGGCTGAAAATATGCATATTTTTGCCCTCTCCCCGCACACTGGAGGTGTCTGTGGTGAAGGTACGAAGAGCGTATCAGTGCTGCAGTGGAAAACTCATCGTTGCAGAAACTAGCTGAATGGGAAAATAAAGGAGGCCAGGTGGGAAGGAGGAGTTGATGTCAATTTGGTATGCAAATGTGGGAAATATGCGATTTTTTTCGAAATTAATGAGAATCGATGTGAAACTATATCGCATAAAATAATGCTATGAACATGTGTTGTGATAGCGACAAGTTATTCATCATTATTATTAATCCCGGAATAGAAAACGCTCATTCTTTACATCAATTTTTTTCTTGTGCATCTTCAACGGTATTGGAAGTAAATTCTGTTGGTAATAGGCGATTGAATACATTCACCCCAGCGCTAGAGTAGGAATATTTTCAGCTACATAGACGTCAAAGAGTGCATGCGTGCATCGAGGAGTTGCGGAAGCGCCGGCAACTGTTTCTGCATCACAGGCGAGCGAAGCTGTCGGAACTACTGAAGAGCGAAGAGTAAGAGGCGAGTGAAATTTGGGGAATTTTTAGGAAAATTTAGGAAAATTTAGGAAAATTTCGGAAAATTTCGGAAAATTTTGTATTTTTTGCGGAAAAATGTGCCGTGTGTTAGAGCGATGTATGCGAGAGAACTGGAAGAGGGTCGAGAAACGGTCGAGGAGCAGAATGAGAAGATGAAGCAGAGAGCGATGAAATTGAAGGCGGAGCGGGAGGCGGAAAGGGCTGAGATGGCGATGGAAAAAGAGTAAGGGAATAGGGAAAAATTTAAGTTTTTTGTGAATTTTTTCGGGAATTTGGGAGATGCGAGTTTCTGCACTCAAGGTTGGTATGGTTTCGTGAATTTCGTGGCGCGCGGTCAGATATCAACGATGGAGGGCGAGCCTCGATGAGCTACGGCAAGCTGATCATGATTTG
>NW_003213097.1:0-1511 GCF_000006405.1 Perkinsus marinus ATCC 50983 | reverse complement strand
ACCAGCTATACTCACTCTGATCGACTGTCTCATTTATGGCCATCTTCCCAGACAGTCTCAACACGAAGATACGATCCCAAGCGGTGATACAGAAGAGAAGGTAGAAGTCTTCATCCAGTTTGGAACTAAGCGACCTCTGCCATTTTTGAGGCCGTGGATGTTCGCAAACGACTTGAAGAGATGGGCCATCTCAAGGAAGAGCTCGCGGCGCAGCTCAGTTTTTCAGTTGAGAAGACGCAAGAGGTGGGATATTTTTACATGTTCTATGGAGAACTTGTATTAGAGGTCGAATGGCAATTTGCATGTGAGTTGAGTTTTGTGTAGGCCGCAGACTTTGAGGAAGCACCGAAGGCGGCGGATAGGGTGAAAGTCTGGAGTTTTATTATGTTCTGTTACCGAACAGAGGATGTTCTCTTGAGTAAACTCGACAGTGATTTCATTGTTAGGCCGAGCAAGCTCTGGAGATCGAATTTCTCAAGGAACACATTATCAGACTTGAGTCGTCATATCCATTATCGACAGCGGCGCAAGGAATTAGACATGTTAGGCATAGTGGAATGATTATCAGTCACCGATTAATTTCAGATCTGTGATCCTAGGGGCAACCTCGGTGAAGTTGTGAAAACCAGAGCAGGTGTGCAAGAGTGAGCTGTTATGGTACATCGTCGGAGATTAGGTGGTACTACTTCAGTTATTCAGCAGAGCTTCAAAAGTTACACAGAGTGAAGGATGACGCCATTGGGAGGCCTGTGAAGGATAACAGTTACTGCTTGGAATAAACCAATTTCGCAAGATTAGCATCTTTGAGTTTTGTTTGTAGTCAGATGCATCATCCATTTGTATAGGCGTACGGGGGGTAAGCCTTTGAGTAGCACTGTTAACTACCCCAGTGGTCGTTGACTGTAGCATAGCTGGATGAAGGTTTTCTCTCTGGGGGGCCCTGTTTTATTGCGGGTGATGATAGAGTGCTCATCCTTCATCATGCCCCCGAAACCATTTAGCTGCTCACTTATCCTCGGTTCCAACTGTACGATTTGGACAGCATGTGCTTTAACTTCGTTACGGCGGTCCATAACTCCAGATCCCACTCTTTTGATCACTCTAATAATGTGATACACATTCCCACATCCTTTGGCCTTCCGGATTCAGATTCTCCAACTACGGCTTTCTGCTTCAGTGCGACTTCTTTCATTAGCTTCTTGACTTGCTGCTGAAGCTGTTGAATAGGGTCGGCGTTTGATGGTGGCATGTGGGGCGCAAAATGATGCAAACTTGAGGCAGATGGCTACTGCGAGCCAGGCGGGTAGCCGGAAGAGTACCTCATATGGTTAATATGAAAATATGAGCAGGGGGACGCATACTCTGCCAGTCGATGTCAGATGTAATGCTGTTGAGTTACTGCCCTTAGTAGTTGCTCTAGCAAAACACAGGTAATTGTGCGCTAATCTCATAGGGTCCTCCTGAATGTTTGATAAAAGCTATAGAGAATGATATGAAAGATGAAGTGAATA
>NW_003203741.1:0-1078 GCF_000006405.1 Perkinsus marinus ATCC 50983 | reverse complement strand
AAATGGAAAGTACAAAATGGCGGAGAAGAACAGTCTGTACTTGAAGCCAGGACACTGTGCTAAGACATTATGACATAGTGTGTTACATAGCGGGACTTTCCCGACAACAGGGACGAGCGAGTCGGAAGCCTGGTACAGGAGCGTCACATACGACTCACTCGCTCATCCACCTGCGGGACTGTGCACATGGGGAAGATTGACGCGCATTGCATTGACATATATGCAGCATAACATTTTTCGTACATATCGCCTGAGATGCCGTAGACAGTATCTACTAATTACTGCATAGTTCATGGTCTTTGTACTATCGGATTTGCCCGCACGAGAGGCAAACAAGGCAGGAAATGATGCCCTGATTCCGTTCAACATCGAGCTTGTCACCTCAGCCATCGAAAAGTCCGCGAATGTTACGGGGTATTTTATCTGTGAGACCATGACTTCTCTGAGCATGGAGTTACGAATACATTCCCTACACTTCCAGCACATGGATGTCCTACGACCGGAAAAGCATGAACTAGCTTCCCTATGCCTCACCGGGATTCGTATCACCCTCTGGGAGTGGCATGCAAGGTAAGGGCTGGTTGTTCCAATTCTGAGTCAAACCCAGAGCTGTCTGGCTGACTCTCGCTAGAAGCTGTCAACGATAACTCACTGGCAATGGCACTGCAGAAGACATCGCGGACAACACGGAAGTCACCGCAGCTCCAGCGATCTGTTTGGCCATGGTGGCCGAAGTCGCCGATATCAAGTGAGACGCTTGGCGCTGAGCTATGTCAAAACCTTGAAAGTCTTTGATGAGAGAATCAAGTTCATCAAACAGAGGCGACTTCTTCGGGCTGGCGCTTATACCACCAGGACTGAATGAGACACGCAGTATATCACTTGCTTCGAAGTCTACCTACAAGTAACGTCTGATTGATTGGTCGAGCGATGTAACGGTTTCTCCATCTCCAGCGCCGAGATCACAGTGGGGTGCATGATTAACACGCTGATACACTCTGTTGGCTGCACTTTGCGCCATCATATTCATCGTCTCGTTCAGCGCTTGTTCATCAAAAAGAAGTGAGAGAGCATCAAG
>NW_003211717.1:0-1934 GCF_000006405.1 Perkinsus marinus ATCC 50983 | reverse complement strand
ACATCATGGAGCCGTCTTGCAGAATATCCTCGCACTAAATCCAGGGGACACAAATCAATCTCACCGTCATAAGGAAGAGTGTTATGAAGATGAACCGCAAGTGGGAGGTATTTGGCCCAAGAACCTACATCTTCACCCTTAGCAGCTAAAGCTCCTCGTACAAAGTCAGCAATAGTACCATGAACTCGTTCAAAATAACCTGAATGACCGGCATTATAAGCAGGGTTTATAACACGCACAACTTTGTAAGGCTGAGAGGCTAAGAACACCTTGAAGGATTTAGATAAGAATCCTTTCTCTCTGTCACTGACCAATACCCGTGGAACAGCTTCAGCTTCAAACACATGCTTAACTGCTGATATTAGTGTAGATGAAAGCCTATTGGGTATAGGAACAGCTCTGGTGACTTTAGTAACCGCACACGTTGCCGAAAGATAATATCGACAGGAAGAGTCATCATCTTGTACAGGGCAGTAAGGACCACAAATGTCTATACAAACAACTTCCCATGGTTCCAAATTTGACTGTCACAAAGGAGCACTACCTATTGCTTTGCGAGCTCCTGCATCTCTTCGCATTTTATCACAAATGAGACATTGCTGATTGAACTGCTTGCATTGACCCTTCAGACCTCTGAACACGAACTTAGCGGTAAGTCTCCTCAAGTTTTGAGCAATGCCTCCATGAACATGATACCTTCGAACCAAGTAGTCCTGTAGTTGATGATCAGACTCGGGTATTACTATCCTTTCACCACCAACATCAACAACTTGCTCATCCTGATCAGTAGTCCAGAGTAACGTACGTCTACATAACAATTTGTTACTCTGACCGATACACAAACCCCGATTTTTGGGTTTCTGCAGAGTAGCACCCTTCTTCACCTTCTCATATAATCCACAAATAGTCGGATCCGCCTTTTGAGCCGTCCGGATCATTATCAGCAGATTGCCATCACCAACTGGAGGATTCTCCTCCTCTCCACCACCTACAAATGATGCCGATGCTACTGTAGACGTCACATCAATAGACCTTGCATCGAACTTAAAATTTTGTTCTTCAGCAAGTTGGACTCCAATAGCAATATTGTTAGTATTCATCACACTTGCTGGGGGCCGGGTCGGACAGTCTGAAGGATTATACTTGCCCTGAATGTGAAGGACTACAGAGCCTAATGGAGTCAAAAAGTCGTAGATCTTAGCAAGCCTATTTAACTCATATGCCCCAAGACTAAGTCGACCATGAGAATTCTTCGCATAGGCTCGTAACCGATGGATTGTTATTTCCGAATCCGTAAAGAATCTCACTTTGACATCCTTCCATTTCTCGGGAATGTCATTGAGGAACTTCTTGACCATAACTGTTCCCCTATACAAGGAATCAAGCTCCTTAGAGGGTATAGTTCTTCTGGGATGAGTAGGATGAACTCCAACATTCCCAAGTAGACGATTATATGGCGTTGAAGTAGAATTGCACCTTAGATCACAACACCATAATAGCTCACTGCTATCACAAAAACAATCCAGCTCGTTGAACTCACAGCGTCTGGGCCATTTTATCGCATTATCATCATCACTGACATTCTCGGCCCACGCCTCAACAGCAGAGAAGATGGAGGAGGAAACTGATGCTTCCCATGGCTTAACCTCCAAGCCAATCTCTCTCACCAATACTCGAGCTTGTGCAGTATGTTCTAGAAACAACCCTAGAGGGTCAAACTCTCTCGAAAGCACACTTATGCAGTAAGCTTTACTACCAGACTGAGCAGATGGATAGCGATCATGACCTCTTCCAGTATCATACTTGGAGACAATTTGATCTTGTTCAATAGAGTAGCCGAGATGCCTGAATTCTTTCAAGTCATCCTTCATCAAATGAATAGCTACTTTACGCATATTCACATTGCTCCCATGTCTCTTCAGCCGATATATAAC
>NW_003214575.1:0-1636 GCF_000006405.1 Perkinsus marinus ATCC 50983 | reverse complement strand
CTGCTACTAGTCCTAAGTCACCAAGTACACTCTGGACTGCCGTCACAGTAGAGATAGTATACATTCCTAGATACCTATATCGGCATACAATGGTGTCACCATGTGTCACCACTTACCCTACAATCATTAGAATGCCAGCAATCATAATGGCGATCTTGAGCCCCCATGTGGTGATACAAAAGCCTGCTGGTGTCACCAGCCCACCACCAACATTCAGGAGAGCCGGCACCTACTGTGAAAGACGGTACTACCAACACACGCAGTGTTCCCTCACCAGTGTTAGTTGAGACCGACTCATACCTAGTGCATGCATAAGGGCATCACTATACAGAGGGAAACAGTAACCAATCCCGGCCAGAAGGACCAAGACAAAGCTCATGCTCAGAGACTTCCATCGGGACGATCTCGTAATGTGCATCATAATGTCATCTACCATCACGTAGATGAGAAAAAAAACTCCGCTCCGCTACACACTTGGTATTTATAAACCCAACAACCCTTGTGAAGGATCGATTGAAACGCCACGCAAACGTGGAACCTAGGAGTGACCTTCACAGTAGATGCGGAATCCCGAGCGGGTGTGGTACGTTGTGAGGAGATAGGAAACTAACGGGTTGATCTTGCTATCGGTGATCATCCAACTCGCTGTCCTATCCGGGAGACTGCGAACAGTCACTCAGAAAGGACCAGTACACTTCCCAAGTAGCATGCCCTAAGTCCCCGATACAGCTAGTCCACTAGTCGCCTATACTAGCAACATCCCCTGGCGAAACCCTTGTTCCGCAGGGCCTAATCGCATGCCCATGCACAACGATAATCATACAGTACGAAGGCGCCCCGCCACGGACCCCTAGGCTGTTGCCTAGTTTGCCTAGGTCTCAAATCAGCCCAGCCTGCTACTCTAGTCCACCGATGATCAATACCCAATAGCTTGTACTTATCATACAATGTCCACATGTGAAAGTCCCTGAGTGATTTCAACTAGTACGGTGTTGTTATAGAGCTGACATGGGTTTTTTGAGGATCCAACTCCTCTACCATTCCTCGGCTTTATGTTGAAGTGAAAAAGCAATACTCCATATAGTTATGATTCATTATCACGCTTACTAGCGTCATTGCTGTGAGCTCCTTACAAGTTTTGTAGAAGTGAGAGATAACAGTGAGCTCTCAGGATTCGCCGATTATTTCGGAGAAAATTACACATAAATCAACGTTTTCGCGCACTTTATGCACATCGACGCACTTTTCTCGTGTACTATTCTTCATCGTTGCTTCCATGAAACTGTTGCACAGGGTGGAGTTATTTGGCCATATAGTTGAACCCAAGGGGCCTGTAGACGAGCCATCACGGTAGGAAAGGCCACTCTTTTTTCCCGCGACACAGGGCAAACACCAGGTATAAATATCGACACCTTGGGCGCGGTGGCCAAGTCAGTGAGGGACACATTCCTGTTGGTTTTCGGTCGGTTTTGACAACGGAAACTGGTTCAAAGCTCTACCTCACAACAAGGGACAGTAAACGGGGCATAGGACCGGAGTAAGAACATGCGAGACGGAGAAATTACACAACATGTGCAGATTCTCCGTGAGCTGGCAGAAATTGGAAATGTTATTTCTGAGTTTAATACTTCCCTTG
>NW_003205393.1:0-1200 GCF_000006405.1 Perkinsus marinus ATCC 50983 | reverse complement strand
AAAAGATATTTAGGAGGTTCGCTTTTAGACACATCCTCGAGTCGCATCACAATGTGGATGCTTATTTGTTTGGTCATATCGATTCTTTACGTCTTCGTTCTGGGAGCCGGCGGAATTTTAATCTGTGACGGACCTTGTGAGCAAGTGTACATAGAAAACCTCTCGCGTAAGTTGATGGGTAGGAGTCTGGGCTAATAGTTATGGTGATGGGTTGCGATGTGTAAGGCCCAGGTTCGATTCTAGGTGATGATATTTCAAAATTCATATGTCAGATCTTTACGTGAGACGGTGAACAGTAGTCGAGAGTAAGGTCCTAGTTGTTATGAAAAAGGTTTTTTGAAAAACACTTTCAAGTTTGCTGACTTCAAGATCCCTTGAAATCATCTTCAACCTGATACTAGTGTGAATCGTTTGGCAAATCTTTAGAATCCTCGTTCATAGTTGGAATTGTTGTTCACAGTTATGTATATACCAGTTGCATAACGCTTTGTACTGTAGCGGTTATGGTGTTCATTCTTGATGCATTTGATCTGGGTTCGATTCCTGAGGATGTCACTTCTCAGTTGCTCCCGATGGCGTCCTCCCGAAGTGGCTAATTTACACAGGGTGTGCTTTACTTCTGTTGAGGATGCTATCATACGTCCCCGTGCTGGTGGTTCCCGTGCTGGTTAGCAGCGAAACTCAAATATCACATCTTCTGGTAAGTCTGTAGAAGTTGAAGTAGTTGTGGAATCCTATTCAACAAGGGAGAGAGTATAGTAGAGTTGGTGTAGTGGTGAAGGACTCGTTTTGGGAAAGAGCGTTCCAGGTTCGTTCCTTTGTATGTATTGTTTCTCAGAATAAATTCTCTAGAACTGCAGCTTTTGCTGGCAGCCCTTCCTGGAGGATTATATGGCGTTGTGCGATGATCAGCCTCATCGCCGTATTGGCAGTGGTAGCTAGGAGTCAGCTAGCCTACCTACAGGCTGTAGGCGGCATCCTCCTCACTGCATGTAAGCAAACTCAAAGGCACTAGGCGATTTGAAGACTCTTTATATTTCCGATGTAACTATGATATCATCAATCGTTGATTCAGCCCGAGTGGGCAGTGTTCCTGTCGTGATAGGGATACTGTAGCGATATTGATTCTTCTTTCCATTTGTTTACACGAATAGTTCGGTTCCTGTCAGCCTATACTTCACTGTGATTACGGGAGCATAG
>NW_003200785.1:0-1010 GCF_000006405.1 Perkinsus marinus ATCC 50983 | reverse complement strand
CCAGTGAGAGAATATAACGGAGGCATGCACGAGGAGTCCTTCGTCTCTGAGCAAGAGGCTATCAACCCCAGTGTTAACAGCGACTTACTTATAATAGTGGGAACTACCACCAGTGGAGCCGCGTACATACAGATGCTCACAATGACACAACAGTTACCCAGAGTGGCAACTATAGAGGGAGTCAGAGACGCGACAAACATCTGAAAGTAGAGCAAAATGCGGAGCCTAGAATTGAACCTTGGACTTATCTATCACCGTGACGATGTAGAGAGCCAACACTGTTCCGCATAGGGTAGAAGTCGACTTCTTGGTCTCCACGAATTTCAAAAACACCTGCGATTAAATATAAGTCCCAACGTTCAGCTCACACCGAAGTCACTTACACTCATGTAGAAAATTTGGAAAACCAGTGCGATGGTGTTAACGACCAAGATACATGTCCGACCAGGGACCATAAGAGCATACGTAACCCAAAGTAAGGAGAGTAAGGACGTCGTACAGTAGGGCATAGGTGAGAGGTTCCCCGTACTCTTCCTCCTCGACACTTCTATGAATGTCGGGATACAGGAGAGATACTGTATCACAGAGAGGACCGATCCGACCGTGCCCAGTATAGGCGCTATGGATTCCAATGACAACAGCTCCATGGTAGGAAACGAGGTCACACCAGTGAGGGCTTCCATAACTCCCCGATCACCCGAGGGAACAACAACAACAAGAGTTGCCTACAGAGATAAGTCCCATCTTGTAAGACGTACACTGTACTATGGAATTCCTAGTGACGATGCAACCAACTACACACGGATGGTGAAACCAATTTTCCCAAACCCCCGATCGATGCAACACAAAACACTGTCTCCAACTCGTCACTCGATCACTTAGCTATGGTGCTCATGCTATAATCATGAATACTAAGAAACCCAAGAGTAAACTGTAATAAGGATGCACCGTCGAAGAACGCAATGAATGTATCGACACAGCACGATAATCTCGGTGGGATACCTAAACAA
>NW_003214923.1:0-1600 GCF_000006405.1 Perkinsus marinus ATCC 50983 | reverse complement strand
GCGATCTCAGGTACGCGTTTAAGGCCTAATCAGACTCTTGGCCGCGGGATGGTTGACGACGGTACGTCCGAGAAGGGATTCAGATGTCCCTCTACAAGTATCACAGGAATACTCAATCACTACATAAGTGATATGCAGCGCTAGTCTAATGGTTAGGATATCTGCCTTCCAAGCAAATGGTCCGGGTTCGATTCCCGGGCGGTGCAGTTCGTATCAACGAGAGAAGAGCCTCTATTCTATCGTGGAACAGTTATGCTCAGCACGTCAGGGCGATACAGGAGTTTGAACGCATGAGCAGCTTGGCGCAGTGGATAGCGTGTTGGGCTCATAACCCAAAGGTCCCTTGATCGAAACAAGGAGCTGCTATTCATCACAATACACTCGAGATGGTTATTAAACTGAGAGGTGCAGCTTATCGACTGCATAGATCAGTCTTACCGAAGAATTTCCACTAAACAGAGTCGGTGTTTTCGTACCATTCCGTGCGGTTGGCCCAACCGTGCCAGTTCAGGGGAAAAACCACGTTAATAAAGCGTTGTCCGTGCATAGAAAAGAGCAATTCACCTAGAGCAGAACTCCTTGCAGGAATGATGAATGACCGCCCGGTACCTCAGAACGCGTTGCGGAGATGAAACAACAGCCCAAATTCACGAGCCGCCGCATGCGGTTTCACAATGTGCTTGCAAGCAGGAACTTCGATGTCACGAAAAAGTTGTGCAGCTTGTGCCGAACTAGCTGTAGTATGCGATGAGAACCTTACCAGTTGGAGCTATCAACCGAGATAGAATGCGGCCTACCATGGGAGAGATATAGTAGCAGTTCGCGATCTCAGGTACGCGCTTAAGGCCTAATCAGACTCTTGGCCGCGGGATGGTTGACGACGGTACGTCCGAGAAGGGATTCAGATGTCCCTCTACAAGTATCACAGGAATACTCAATCACTACATAAATGATATGCACCGCTAGTCTAATGGTTAGGATATCTGCCTTCCAAGCAGATGGTCCGGATTCAATTCCCGGGCGGTGCAGTTCGTATCAACGAGAGAAGGGTCTCTAGGCTATAGTGGAACAGTTATGCTCAGCACGTCAGGGCGATACAGGAGTTTGTACGCATGAGAAGCTGGGCGCAGTGGATAGCGTGTTGGGCTCGTAACCCAAAGGTCCCTTGATCGAAACAAGAAGCTGATTCATTACAATACACTCGAGATGGTTATTAAACTGAGAGGTGCAGCTTATCGACTGCATAGATCAGTCTTACCGAAAAATTTCCACTAAACAGAGTCGGTGTTTTCGTACCATTCCGTGCGGTTGGCCCAACCGTGCCAGTTCAGGGGAAAAACAACGTTAATAAAGCGTTGTCCGTGCATAAAAAAGAGCTATTCACCTAGAGCAGAACTCCTTGCAGGAATGATGAATGACCGCCCGGTACCTCAGAACGCGTTGCGGAGATGAAACAACCGCCCAAATTCACGAGCCGCCGCATGCGGTTTCAAATTGTGCTTGCAAGCAGGAACTTCGATGTCACGAAAAAGTTGTGCAGCTTGTGCCGAGCTAGCTGTAGTATGCGATGAGAACCTTACCAGTGGAGTTATCAATCGAG
>NW_003200730.1:0-1294 GCF_000006405.1 Perkinsus marinus ATCC 50983 | reverse complement strand
GTTGGTTACCTCATCAACTAGAGCATCGTCTTCAGCACTCAGCTCCTCCCAAGTTGGTATGCTTATACTCTGCCGCTTTCCTTCCACCACGAGTGCTTCTGTCTGTGTACCGTTCCACTCACTATCGTATTCATTGACAGCATTAGTAGCCTCCCGTCGGACCAGGGAAGCGACTCTAGCGTCCTCATGCTCGAAATGTTCGCTTATTTCCCCGCAGAGCTTCACTATGGTGCTCAGCCAGTTCAAGTGAATGCGAAGATGCGCCAAGTAGATTAAGACCGAACAGACACCAATGACCCCTCGCCAGCTGTCCTGAGCATCCAGGAAGGGCTCAGTGAGAAGTCTAACCGCATAGCTCTGTAGTAGGGGATCCTCTACTTGTTGGAGTGTCTCGGCTGCTCGACAAATAACGCCGGGGGAAATCGGAACCACAGTCGGATTAGTGATGGCCGAAATCTCGGTAACTATACATAGCTCCTCTGGGGAGAGAAATAATCTATCCACAAAACTGGTCATGGTGATGCAATATCAACTAAAAATAGGAGGCTATATTATCATTCGACAGCCGATTTGAAGTACCCCAGATAGCATTCAAATGCTCTGAAAACAACCTAGATTCGCCGGATGGTCTATACGCCGCAAAATACGGCGACATGAGGAATCCTCATTGTGTCCGGTGGGACTATTAAAAGACAGTGCCAAGTTAGCCCAATACCAGCGCATACGGCTGCTTTCCGGTTTGAGCCCGTTACATACAGTAGTACTGTAACAGTACATACCACCCTCGTGGACCAACACTAGCGATAGTTGGCATAGGAAAGCTGGCGACACAAGATTGTGCATGTTAGAGCTGAATGCATCGGGTAGTCTATGCGGTGGGAATAGACACTTCCTAGCATGCATATACAGGCTATCAGCAGCTTGCTTCATCTCTGTGAATGGTCTCATAATCGCATCGTCTGTCCTCTTGTCGAGACCTTCGAGCGTCTTATCGGATCGTAGTTGTTCCCAAACCTGTCACCACCGACTAGGCCTACTCCCAAGGCGTCTTCTTCCTCGTCCAACCTTGTTGACATGATCTCGAAAATGGCGTATACTTTGAAGTTCCGCCGGCTTAACATGACCGTGGACATCATCGAACCTCGCCGGATGAGCACTAACAGCCTCCAGATCGAGCCGTGGTAGCAGTCCTGCATCGTCTGGGAGTACGTGGAAGTCGTGGCTCAAACTGAATAGCAACAAATCACACCACCAGGATTGGTGGATGATGAAGACCACCCATAAAGACTCACAC
>NW_003202320.1:0-1735 GCF_000006405.1 Perkinsus marinus ATCC 50983 | reverse complement strand
TGCTATGAACATGTGATGTGATAAAAGTAACCTTTCGAGACTATGATAGCGACAAGTTGTTCACTATCATTAATCCCGGAATAGAAAACACACACATTCTTTCACATTTGCATATTTATCTTTACGTTCTCACTCTGATGTCAACTATGGAAAATCGACACCCAAAGAGAAGGGGCCAATACCAATCCTATCCCAAATCCACCCGAGCACAAGTCGTCCAAGCAGCCCGGGATGGCAACGCTTGGCGGGAAGTCGCCTGCGCGCTGGGGGTGAAGATAGGCACCGCTCGCACTTGGGTGAAGTCGGGCAGGACGAATTCCTTGCCGAAGGGCGGCAGAGTTGCCGAGCGAAAGCGGAAAATTTCTGAGTACGGAGACTTCATTTTTGAAGTGTTAAGAAGATCCCCCACTACTCGGTTCACGGAGATAGGAAGGCTGTTACGGCAGCGGTTCAATTTCGAGATAAGCCCGACTAGTATTTCGAGATATGTGAGGGAGGATGCGAAATTCCAGGAGGTGGGACAATCGTAACTTGGCAATATGAGTTCAATGTGGAATTTTGTCTCGGCGTACTTGCAGAAGTTGCCCATGAGTGAGCGTAGAAACTTGGAACGAATTGGACCATTGTGCAGTGTCGGTATCGCATACTCAACACTCAGAGCTTATCCATATAAAACTTGGAAGCATAGCAAACTTCTTTCTGGTTACTACAGTTCAAATCTCACGACCCGATTATAAGACTCTCATTGAAGGCAATATACTACATGCAGAGCATATGCTGTATATAGAGCATATAGCAGAGTATATGCTCTGCTGATTTCGGATGTGCCTCCGAATAAGCTCGAGTTGGTTAATGGAATTGAGCCTCGTGCTCACGATAACTCGGGTTTGAATTGAACCCATCCAATTAATCTTCTAATCGATAGTCCATGATAGGATCGCGAGAGTGTATGATGAAGTACTTTCAGATAATGAAGCAACGTCAGAATCGGCGGTCTAAACACCAAGAGCCTGCACGCGCGAAACAATGTGCTCCCTTAGTAGGATCATCTTCCACCTGAGCTAACGTTTCGTATCCCTCGATAGATTCGCCCTGGATGGGGGTACATGTACTCTCAGGAACCCCGGCGGACCACCGGTGAGCTCGTGAGATCGGGTCCGATCCAATCATGCGGTCGCTTTGATCGTCTCCCCGTCATATCGAGGCGCCCTACTAGTAGCACCTTGTTGCTGAGGGATAGCAGCAGGCTGTTGTTGCAATGAAGTATGCAGGTGGGAGCGGAGACAAATGATTATACTCACCATCGAGAACTAGCATGAGTTTCGCTGATTGCATTGATCGCATTTCTCCCCACGACGTGCATGAAGTTGATTTTGAAAAATTTCTGAACTTCAGCGTCTGAGTGACCTCCCTCTTGTGCCGTTGATAATATCAACTTGATATGAAATAGAGCGACTTAGAGTAGATTCTACGTATTCGGTGAATACGTAGTATTTACTCAAATTCCAGTCAGGCATTGGTGAATACTAAGAGTATTATACTATTCACCAATGCCTGGCTGAATTGATTCAATAAAGGAGAATTTATCGCTGGATTATCATTTTGACTGCCAATTAACACCGTCGCTGTTGGTGGCAACAATTCGCGAATCTCAAGATACCACGGACTCATTGATCACTCACAGTTTCAGGAGTGAAAGATCGACTTGCCTATCAGTCTTGACATAGTGACTCGT
>NW_003202018.1:3095-5201 GCF_000006405.1 Perkinsus marinus ATCC 50983 | reverse complement strand
ACTAGCAGCGTATCCGAGGGTTCCCAAGGCAATTACTGTGGTGAACTCTATGGAGAGAGTTTCAGCGTCGACTTTGACGAAAATGGACGCGCTACTGTCAGTGTCCTAGGACAAAGCGCGGGCGCTGATTATGAAGTTGCGGGTGATGATATCGTCTTCTCCAACTACGATGCTATGCTGCAACAGTTGATTGATATGTTCCATATCAAAAGTATCAGAGGCACTATCATCAGTTCTACTGAGATCCATATCAAAGCAGGTTTCCTCATCGATACAACTCTTACTAGCTGCTAAGGCTTAATGTAGCCTTTACTCCGCGTCTTTTTTTCGATACTTACCCTGAGACTTGTCTTCGAGTTGTCCGTTGTCTTCCTGATCGGGCCGTTTACTGAGTTAAAGGTCATGCATCACGCAGTGATCTATATAGTTGTTGAGTTTCATGAGCACGAACATGGTAGAGTAGGTTGTCCGAAAAACAACTTGACTGATTATGAGAAGCTTTTCTGCACCGTGCTTACGGGAAAACCGATGGACGAGCTCAAGTGGAAGGGAGCTGTTAGAGGAAGTTTATGTTTTTTTTGACTAGCTGCCGTGCTACTGCTTGGTCGCTGCCAGATGATAAACTCTGAGATGATCGCTTTGGAAATTCTACCTGCTCATAAGGAAGTCGTCGTCCGACCACCTTATACACCCGGATACTCGTGTCCGACCACCCTATACACCCGGATACTCGTGTCCGATCACCTTATACACCCGGATACTCGTGTCCGACCACCTTATACACCCGGATACTCGTGTCCGACCACCCTATACACCCGGATACTCGTGTCCGACCACCTTATACACCCGGATACTCGTGTCCGACCACCCTATACACCCGGATACTCGTGTCCGATCACCTTATACACCCGGATACTCGTGTCCGACCACCTTATACACCCGGATACTCGTGTCCGAGGGCCTTATACACCCGGATACTCGTGTCCGACCACCCTATACACCCGGATACTCGTGTCCGACCACCCTATACACCCGGATACTCGTGTCCGACCACCTTATACACCCGGATACTCGTGTCCGACCACCCTATACACCCGGATACTCGTGTCCGATCACCTTATACACCCGGATACTCGTGTCCGACCACCTTATACACCCGGATACTCGTGTTCGACCACCCTATACACCCGGATACTCGTGTCCGACCACCTTATACACCCGGATACTCGTGTCCGACCACCCTATACACCCGGATACTCGTGTCCGACCACCTTATACACCCGGATACTCTTGTCCGACCACCCTATACACCCGGATACTCGTGTCCGACCACCTTATACACCCGGATACTCGTGTCCGACCACCCTATACACCCGGATACTCGTGTCCGACCACCCTATACACCCGGATACTCGTGTCCGACCACCTTATACACCCGGATACTCGTGTCCGACCACCTTATACACACGGATACTCATGTCCGAGGGCCTTATTCACACGGATACATGCGTCCGACAAACCTTATAGGATCTTAATCTAGTCGCTGTTTTTCGCACTCCTCGGTGCTGTAGGCTTTCCCTTAGCATTCCTGCAGCGTCTGATTCTCATCTGACTACCCGACACCGAGTGATAAAAACTTCACTTCTCTTCTCTACATGGTTGCATAATCTATACAAAAGTCTTCTATTGCTGCCTACCTAACCAGTGCGCAGTATAACTCACCATGTTAGCCTCGATCGAAGGTTTCTTGCGAAATTGGACGCCCCGTCAAGCAAGGGCCTTCTGAGAACAATGTTCGCGTTGCTACGGGTGCGGCACTGCTAGGTGCTCGCGAGTCCTGCTTAGACTGGGAGTGAAAGTTTTATGCTCTGAGATCATATTCACGAACATAACTAGCCCACGAATCTCTGCCACCCTGAATTGCTCTCGAATATGGAATGCGCATATGTTGTTAGCGATCCTATGACCCATTCGCCATACCGTATGGGGACAAGGTGTGCTCAGTGCTGACCGTTTTACCGACTGTGCTATATATCATGGAGCCGACACAAAGGCTAAACGCATCACAAACGGTCCTGTCATGATAACATCGAATGACATGCGTTA
>NW_003202018.1:0-2995 GCF_000006405.1 Perkinsus marinus ATCC 50983 | reverse complement strand
GCATCGACTACCACCACTAGGGCCGTCGCATCGAGTACCTCTACTGGGGCCATCGCGTCGAGTACCTCTACTGGGGCCATCGCGTCGAGTACCTCTACTGGGGCCATCGCATCGAGTACCAGCACTGGGGTCACCAGTTCTCTGAACTCTACAACGATCGGCTTCAGTACTTCGCGTTCCACAACTACGGATACCACCAAGGCTCTGATCTCTACGACTGTCAGAGCTGGTCCTTTGAGTTCTACGACTGCTGAGGTTAGTCTCCCTAATTCTACGACTGCCACGGTTGAGTCTTCGAGATCTACCTCGACCCAGGCCGTCCTTTCGGGTTCTACTACCGGGGCCGTCCCTTCGGGTTCTACTACCGGGGCCGTCCCTTCGGGTTCTACTACCGGGGCCGTCTCTTCGGGTTCTACTACCGGGGACGTCCCTTCGGGTTCTACTACCGGGGCCGTCCCTTCGGGTTCTACTACCGGGGCCGTCACCTTATCCTCAATCAGTTCTGAGATTGTGGTCTCCACTGCCGAAGCAGCCACGACGAGTGCTGTGCCCAGCACTGAAGTAGCTTCGAGTTCAACTAGCAGTACACCTGCAAGTTTCGGAGGCAATTACTGTGGTGAACTCTATGGTGAGAGTTTCAGCGTCGACTTTGACGAGCACGGACGCGCCACTGTCAGCGTCCTAGGACAAAGCGCGGGCGCTGATTATGAAGTTGCGGGTGATGATATCGTCTTCTCCAACTACGATTCTATGCTGCAGCAGTTGATGGATATGTTCCATATCAAGAGTGTCAAAGGCACTATCCTCAATTCTACTGGAATCCATATCAAAGCAGGTTTCCTTATCGATACAACTCTCACTAGTTGTTGAAACTACCATTAATGTAGACTAAACTCCTTATCGTTTTCTCTTACGTCTCTGCGCCTGACACAGTCTCTCGACGTTTATACTGTCCTTGTAAGATGTTCTCATACTGTTGATGTTTGTTAGGCTGTGGTCATTTGACTGTTGAGTTATGTAAATGCTTTCTCTAGGTTGCTTCGTACACACTACTAGGTTACTACTAGTAGCTCTAGTGTCGAGAAACTTACCAGACACTAGAGTTTTTTCGACAGGGCTCTCATAGTTCAAAGCCTCATGTAGATGGATGCTGCCTATTGGTGCCCGAGGTACTCATGAGTCAAAGCTGGTAGCGGCACTCATTATGTGTTAAGATCTTGCCCATTGGAATCCTCAACCCAAGCTTTGATTCGGCATTGAGATCCTCCCCTGGAAGGAGGACGGACAAGCCTCCCTGGAGGTTGCACTAAAAAGGCATGCAGGAGGATTCAAACGATCATACTGATGTTCAGTCAAGGTGAGTTTCAAATCCATTTCAGAGCTTCATTCTTACTGTCAAGAAGCTCCAGAACTAAGTGGATCGGGAGGTCTAGCGAGAACACCATCATCTGGATGGCGTAGCCCTTTCCTCTTAAGAACGACATCGCATTATCCTGCTCTACATCCAATAGCGCTTCTGAGTTCGTGCGTCGAGGGCAAACGAAGGAAAGGCCCAGTTCGTGCCCGTGCGGTTCATCCAGTGTGGCTAATCTATTGAACGATTCGATAAAACGTTTCATCTGGCGCGCGGGTACTCGGGTATGTCTGTCAGCCCGATTATCTCGGGGGGCTGTTCATAATATCTCCAAAGGAGATAAAGACCATTTGATAAAAATACGGAGCAACTGTTAACCCATTTTGCTACTCGCTTCATCATATAAAGTCAGACAGCAACAAGGGAAATCAGCGTACTGCAACGAAACCAAGAGACCTTATTCAGAGACATTTAACTATTCATGTCATACACAAGACCCACTGCGACCAATGCCGAAATCTCACTGGATCTTACTCATGCATATCTCATAGATGTTGAGCTGACTGGGGACAACACCTTGACTGTACTCGGGGTCTTGATTCTCTGAGAAAGTTTCTCAGAAAAACGGTTGCTAACATACACGGCCTCTTTAGGTAGGCTTAGCTCGTTAGATAGTGAGAGAATCTTACTGGAGTCGATCGGCACAAGGATCTCTATCGTTCCATGCCAGCGAAATCTGTATTTCCCCGGAAAATGATGAGTGAGATATCTGAAAATTGAGGCAGCAATACTCCCCATAAACGCTGTGGTTCATTGTCACCAAGACCAACCGCGATGTTCTACGAGTATCCTCCCGAGGCTTTCAAACTATATGGAAGCAAGACGCTTTGAGACTACGTGCAAGTATTGTATTAGAATCGCTACCCGGATCACCGTCGGAGGGAGTCTGATGCGACTATCTTTCCAGGTATACCGGCTGTTTCGACTTGATTTGCGATGGTCACGTCAACACCAAAGATATCATAGTTGATCTTCGTTGTAGCTGTAATGACGACAAATCGGGAACAGACGCCCACGGCCCGTGGGTCCGAGACATCGTTATCCCACACCGGCAACAACCCCGAACTGAACTCACCAATAACACCGCCAATGAACTTGCCGAAGTGCAGGCCTATCCGCATTTCCAAGTCTGGCGCGGACATTTCCAGTCGAACTGCATGAAGGGCCTCCACCATTGCCTGGGCGAATGCTACCATCCTCCTAGCAGACTGTATCTGCCAATATTCCCTGGTGCCAATCAGATCAGATCAGCAAACAAGAGCTAGAGACAGCTACCAAGGAACTTGCACAGTCGATGCTCCCAGAATCGAGGGACTGTTTACTCCTATGGGGCCACTGTGGAAGATGCCGGGATCATCTAAGAATCCCCCGAAAAGGTCACCTCTATCCACAGCTACACACTAACCCTAGTGCGGCTATTCTACATAGATGCTTAGAACATGCATAGTGCGTATATCACATGGCCGTGAGCAACCATGAGAGCGATCCACGATATGAGAATGCGTCGATGATGGCGTCGATAATAACGAAACCACTCAACATACCTTATCGACGCCTTCCTTAGGCTCTGTACTCGCAACG
>NW_003211443.1:0-4926 GCF_000006405.1 Perkinsus marinus ATCC 50983 | reverse complement strand
AGTCGTATTGATGTCTAGCATACTACAGGCCCTTCAAGAGGAGTGGCACTTCTCCAATTGGATACGAGGATCCCTTGTCGGCCTTATCTCTTTCCTTCCGAGAAAGCAGCGATTATTATCAGGTATCTGTTCCATTCGTCGGAGTGTTACTTGGCAGCCTCATGGCCGGCCACATTGCCGATGTCGTGGGCCGTCGACCTGCCATCCTCACATCGTAAGGACTACTTCTCTTCATCTCCGAACGACCTCCCCGGCCCAGGTACATCGTCATGGTCGTAGCAGGTGTGTTCTCAGCATTTGTCAACACAGTAGACGGCCTTATGATCACAAGGATATTCGTTGGCTTGTCTTACGGTGATTGCCTCAGTGCTGAGCAGGAAGTCATGCTTCCTCGTAGGTGTGGTGACTCCCAGTACTCTCACCCTTCTCTTGGAATGCACCCCTTCTACCAAACGCAATGTTGTTATTGCCTTCATCCTTGGAATGTTTTCTGCCGGCCAGCTGCTGGTCACGGTGAGTGTCTCTCGGCTCGTCATCCCCCACCCTCCCCCTTATAGGCTCTTCTATGGTGGTTGATGCCGGACCTGCGGCTCCACGGTGACAACTGGCGCTGGGTCAGTGCCCTTGCCATCCTGCCAGCACTAGCATGCCTTCCATTCGCTGTGTACGTCCCCATTCACAGAAATTGACCTCAGGAGAATTCTCTCCCTCAGTTGCCTTCTACGCGAGTCGCCTTACTATCTTCTTTGTCACCATCGAATAACGGAGTTGGTTACTCTCCTGAAGGAGATGGGTCGATGCAACGGCACCTCCGAGAAGTTGTTGGACCTTAGTGAAGTGCTCCAACCGTCTTTTTCCCTGCCAGCATAGCTGCTTTTCCCAGGACACCGTTATTCCAGCTGATGTCCCTGTTGATGACGAGAAGCACTCCTTCACCGGAAGGATATCTGGCGTTTTCGCCAAGCGTAACCAGGTCAACGTTACCCCTTTTCTCAATTCCTGCCGCAGGTACCGGCTGGGCGACAGTAGCCCTCTGTTTCCTCACTTTCACCGGCAACTTCGCCTTTGTTGGAGTCGCCTATATGCTGCCGATAGCCCTCCGCCAAATGGCTGATAGAGGTACGCTCCAGGTCACGTCTTATTGCTTAGTTGTGGTCTAGGTTGGGATGCTGCTGGCGGCCCAAGCCCAGCCCTCTCCCTTTCTCTCATCACCATAGCTGGGGTGGTCGGGGATGGCCTCTCCTGCCTCGTAGTCGTCGACAAGTTTCCTATAGGCTTGAAGGGGGTCATTGCTGCCTCTGCGTTTGTTGCAGCGCTTCTGGTGAGTTAATATCCTCAGATTGTTCACAGGGAGTACCCCGTCTCTCAGAGCCTGGGAATGATATCTTTGGACCTTGCCGCTCCCATCGTCGGTCTGATGTTGGCATTCCTCTACAATTTCCTTAGCCAGCCTTTCCTGAGCACAGTATACGTCTATATTCCTCATGTAAGGGCTGGACCTCTAGTGACACGCTTATTCTTGGGCTGCAGATCTACCCCGCCTTCTGTCGGACGACCGGTAGTGGTTTCTGTATGAGTTGGGGGAGAATTGGCGCTGCTGTGGTAGGACTCACGGCCAGGTCTTTCGCTGAGCGTGTAACGACAGGTACCTCTCATCTTCGAAGGGTTGGGTAGTCTGAGTGATGATGTGATGGACTCCCGTCCCCCGGCAAACCAGACTCGGACTTGGCCCTTTTCTCTTGCATTAGCGTTCCTCTTCGCTGTCTGCACCAGTGAGTGGTCGACTTTGGTACCCGGCTGTCTCTGTACTGACGTCCTCTCAGTTGTCGCAATGCCTCTCCCTGACGAAGCGAGGAATACGTCCCTCGACACCTGTGCAGTCGAGTGGGTTGAACACGAGGAAGACGTAGACCAGTCTTCCGAGGAGGAGAGGAAGGCTCTCATCGACGACGCCGCCAAGCAGGCATGATTCACTAATAGGAGGCCTTTGCCGCTATCAGCTCATTTTCTCTCAATGTTTTTTATGCTCGACTTCCCTCGAGGCTCGTCGGGAACGAATTCCGCTCCCATCGATGGCATTAGTTTGATACGTATGTGCTGCTGCCACAGTATTCCCGTACCATGAAATGGTTGTATTTGTTGTTGTTGCTCTGACGACTGGGTGTGGTGTTCTGTCCAGTGTTATATACCAACGCAGTGGTGGCTCGAGTGAGAAACGTAATCCTTCATGGGGGAGGACCCATTGAGCAGAGTCCTGTCGGATGCCGCCAAACTAAAGGGGGCTCAGTCGAGCGCGAGGAGGAAAAGGTTCGATGGTGACCTGTTGCTGTCGCAGAAGAATAGGTCGCAGGTTCGAATCCTGGCCGATGCTTCTACAGCATACAGCCTTCATGGGGCATGAGCAAGGTAGAGAAGCATAGTGGTGGAGATGATTGTGTGAAGCAGAGAACAAACCACCCCTGTTTGTAACTGAGGATTCTTTCGACAACCTCCGAGCATTACCCTATGCTCAAAGACTAGTGGCTGCACTCAAGTGAGAAGATAAACCCGTCCCTTTGAGGAAAACTCACAACAGGTTGAAGGCCGAGGCCACCGACTTGTACGCTAAAGGGGAATATTTCCTCGCTATGACTAGGTGGGGAGATTCGCGCTGGGATGAGGAGAGGGAAAGTCAGATACAGTCAGGCTGCCGGTCTTTTCTACTACGCTAGGATACTCAACAGGAATTGGAGGACAGAGGGGCTCAACGATGACTACCTCGTGCTTGTTAGCGACTTGGGGAAAAGTGAGAGCCTCTACCGATGTGTACACATGATCATTCCTCGTGAAGATGAGTCCAGCTGTGCAGTAACTCAGCTCGTCTTGTGGCCGTTCGTTGTGGTAGTAGCATTCGGGCTAACTAGAAAGCCCAATAGAGAGCTCTTTTGAAGTTACTAGCATATCGACATCAAGTCAGCGACGCTGTTGGACTTGGAAATGACTTGTGCCGCTTCCGTACAGAATTATAGATAGACAGTATACGATGCGCACCATGACTCGTATCCTTTAGGTGAGGAGGATAAGGCCAGAATAAAGGAGTTCAGAGTGCAGTGCTACAGCAACATCACCATGTGTCTGATTAAGCTAGGTGGGCCAGGACCCCTTGGAAAGTGACTAAGTCGATGCTCATACTCAGGGAATGAGATGCTACCAGAAGCTTGCCGTACTTGCGACTTTATATTACAGCTAGATAGCACCAACGTAAAGGCCTTGTTCCGGTAGCCCCAGGCTGGCCCTCAACGAGGGTATCTCTTGGGAAGGAAAGACGGTCCTGGCAGGAAGGCCAAGTGCCTGGTAGAGCCCATGAGCTGTGGCGATGCGGAGGCGGATGAAGCCATCGAGCATCTCCGCAAAGCACTAGAGATAGACCCGCACAATAGAGTACTCGAAAGACGATGCTGGCCGAGGCAGAGCCTTCTGCCTCTTAGGAGGTGGCGGCCCTACTGAGACGGTTGCGAACGCAGAGGTCGATGACGCGGAGTGAAGAGAAGAAGACTTATTCCGGATGGTGCAGTAGTTTTCCTCAGCAATGCCTCATGGCACTAAGCTGAATATGAGTGCCTCAATCTCTCAGCTCGCGGACCCCTCACATCTGTCGATGTTGCCAACACCTCCTCTTCACAGGCTCAGGTGCTTTGGTGTAGTCTTCTGGTCTTCTTGACGGACATCCATCTCATGAGGCCAGACTGCATGGTGAATTTATATTCTTCAGGATAGCGAAATGGACAAGTTGAGGAATGATGTCGAATCGCGGCTAAAAGATGCTCATCTGTTGAGGTTACATGACCAGCTGGTGCGTATCGATACTTCTTCAGTGTTCAGAGACATCCATCGCAGCAGGGGGGAAGAGGACGAGGCCACCAACATGGATGTTTATATCAACGAAGTGACTCCATAGACGATGGTGAAGTTGTCCTCGTCAACTATCATCTTCTCAGCTTCGTGACAAGCACCGAGCCTTTATAGAGTCTAGTGCACCAAGAGACGTCAGTGAAGGTGTCACACTGCGTTCATTGGCTTCTAATGGTTAGCCGCTACAGTTGCCCGAGACTGGCCAGCCGGATGATGCTCTTTGTAAAGATGTGATGGATCGATTTGGCCTGGATCTGAAGGACCCGATAGTAAACCTTTGGCTTGCCTTCGCTGTTCTCCCTGCCTTGAACTCGGCATTGGATGGCTCCTCTGCTGAGTATACAGGTACTAGACGAGCTGAAGAGATTATTGGCCTCTCTGAGAAAGAACGATGCCTCCTCCTCTACGACCGTGGAATTGGCACTAGCAGTAGCTGCTTGCCGGAGAGGCAGCCATCGTTCGTTTATGAGTCCTTTCAGGCGAGTCAGTGCGCGGATTCAATCACAACTAAGGCGGACCAGCGCAGAGAGCAGGCGTAGGCCTCCGAGGTTGAACTTGTTGTTGGATGAAAACCCTCCCAGATGGCATGAAGAGCTCGAGAGGCTCAAGGCAGAGAACGAGCACGCCATGCGGGAGAAGCATCCATGTGAACAGCCTCTCTAACTTTACCGCTCCTCACTCTCCTCCTCATTAGGGCTCAGCCGACTCGCCAACATGTCGAAAGCTGAGCATCTGGCCATGGGAATGTTCTTCATGCTAGCTATGCATTTCAAACTGCCGAACCTTATACTCGTACAAGTATGTACCCCTCCCATCATCATCCACCTGAACTTGCATCTCAGTTGCCGCAGACTATCACTCGTTCTGTTATCGAAGTGCTCTATGGATTGTTCGCGAACATTCGCGGTTTATTTCGAGCTGATGTTGATGATACCATTGAGTGGCTACATGGTCCCTGATCGTCTCATATTTCCTGTAGTTTTCGAGTTTGACAGTTAGTAATTGCTCTCCCTCCGCCCTTGATGTCCGATGAGG
>NW_003200188.1:0-821 GCF_000006405.1 Perkinsus marinus ATCC 50983 | reverse complement strand
TAGTAGTTGAGTATAGTAGTAGTTGAGTATAGTAGTAGTTGAGTATAGTATAGTAGTAGTTGAGTATAGTAGTAGTTGAGTATAGTATAGTAGTAGTTGAGTATAGTAGTAGTTGAGTATAGTAGTAGTTGAGTATAGTATAGTAGTAGTTGAGTATAGTATAGTAGTAGTTGAGTATAGTAGTAGTTGAGTATAGTAGTAGTTGAGTATAGTAGTAGTTGAGTATAGTAGTAGTTGAGTATAGTAGTAGTTGAGTATAGTAGTAGTTGAGTATAGTAGTAGTTGAGTATAGTAGTAGTTGAGTATAGTAGTAGTTGAGTATAGTAGTAGTTGAGTATAGTAGTAGTTGAGTATAGTAGTAGTTGAGTATAGTAGTAGTTGAGTATAGTAGTAGTTGAGTATAGTAGTAGTTGAGTATAGTAGTAGTTGAGTATAGTAGTAGTTGAGTATAGTAGTAGTTGAGTATAGTAGTAGTTGAGTATAGTAGTAGTTGAGTATAGTAGTAGTTGAGTATAGTAGTAGTTGAGTATAGTAGTAGTTGAGTATAGTAGTAGTTGAGTATAGTAGTAGTTGAGTATAGTAGTAGTTGAGTATAGTAGTAGTTGAGTATAGTAGTAGTTGAGTATAGTAGTAGTTGAGTATAGTAGTAGTTGAGTATAGTAGTAGTTGAGTATAGTAGTAGTTGAGTATAGTAGTAGTTGAGTATAGTAGTAGTTGAGTATAGTAGTAGTTGAGTATAGTAGTAGTTGAGTATAGTAGTAGTTGAGTATAGTAGTAGTTGAGTATCGTAGTAGTTGAGTATAGTAGTAGTTGAGTATAGT
>NW_003199444.1:0-1672 GCF_000006405.1 Perkinsus marinus ATCC 50983 | reverse complement strand
GAAACTCTGCAAGGTTCTATCTTTTTCTATGCTCAAGTGGTGGCGACGATAAGAAATGGGCCCCCGATTTCGTTCGTGTCTTTAAGGAGTTCATCCTCAAGTACGGCAACCTGATATGGGTAGTCTCGGTATCAGCTTCCAAGTCAAGCTTGATCTTGCTACGTGGTACAACATATTTGATGCTTTCGATGCGCTCAAGACTGACCCACAGTTCAAGCCCTACAACATAGCCCTTGATGTTACGATGAACTATTACAACACTGACAGGAAACTGGTGGACCAGATTATGTTCAGGGCTGATCACGTTACTCTGCTTACCTTCGCCAACACCTCCCCGCGACTTATCAACTTTTTCGTAGCCTTCCTGACCAAAATTTGTCCCAACTGTAACAATAACTACTATCCCAATTACAAGGCTAAGATCACTTTTTTGGCCGAAGGTGATTGCAACTCGGGAGCCTGTAGTAAGACGTCGATGTGTGCTTACTACAGCGATCGCCTTACCGACCCCAAGGGAGGTATCCTCTACGCTTACAATCAGCTTTCGACTGCTCTCGACCATGTTCGTGATCATGTTCTGTCTAAGCATAAGTTTGATTACTTCTTTGAAGCCGGTGGTACACATATCGGTCTTAGCTCCTTCTCGTGGGTCATGTGTTACTACGGCTCCGAGTCGTGGCATCAGATTGGCCTACAAAAGTGTATGTCCGACTACCAGTCCGCTTCACAGATATGCCGTCAAGGTTAAATACCCTTATGTCTCGAAAATTATTTTGAGGTCACCATCAGAAGTAGAGCTTCGTGGTCAAGTCGCCGACGTTACTTTCTTTCACACGGGTGTTTTTCCCACGATTATTGCTCATGATCTAAGGATGTAAGATCAGAGTAGAAGTTTCTGGGCAACCACTCGACTCCACTCCGTATTCACAACCCCTACCAACAGCACGTCTTCTCGACGGTTGCTACTACAATTGATTCCAAGCGACGTCGCGATCTTCGTTCCGTTTCGAGTTGGTTACATGATAAGGTTAGACTAGGAATCAGAGCCCAGCAAGATTTATTATCAACTTAGCATCGAACGCAGCCTGGAGACGTATGCGGATCCTCATGCAACAGGTGAATCAGAGTATTTACTCAGATGGAAAAAATTTTTTCATCTGAGTTAATCAGATTTAATGAAAAATGATTTAATCAGAGGGTGAGTATTGACCCCTGAATCACTGATTTTTTATTCTGGACTTCAGAGTGTGGAGCGAGAAATCAGGATCATCGCGATGATATGTGAATCTCTGAGTTGATTCGAGAATCAAAAGTTGATTTTTTGGCTGATTAATACTCTCACTCAATGGGCGTTACTCATGAGGCTGATTTTCCGGGTGATTCCATTGAATCTGAGTATTTTCGAGAACCAGGGGATCAGAGTTTGAATCAGACATTTTTGACAAGACGAAGACTACAGTCGCTACGCCCCACAACCGAAAGTGACAATTTCAAGAAAGGGAGAAAACGTCATTCTGTGAGGGTACAACTTGGTAAGTTTGTATCGAATACATGAGCATTTCCTGCTACACTACTGGGATGATAAAACTTTTTGAAAGGAAATCTTCTGTGCACGTGTACACATCCGTACTTCAAACTTTTCAAGATGTTCACTCGAACGTCGGAATTAATA
>NW_003211794.1:0-913 GCF_000006405.1 Perkinsus marinus ATCC 50983 | reverse complement strand
ATCAATCTGATACAAGCTGTATCGTGAGACGCGCGGGCAAGCTACCACCACGTTTCTTCTGGAAATCTCATAATGGAACAAGATACTTTTCCAACCGGAGCCTAAGGGGATGTCTCTGCGTGAATGGGACATTTACCTAAGGAATATTCTGTGCGGTTGTCTACTACGGATGACAAGGACGGGTTCAAAGTATTCGAGTTTTCCGGGAAGACGCGCGCTAAGGCATGTTTCACAACTTTCTACGCTATTTCGCCCGACGAGGAGCGAGCAAAACGCTTGCCGTCAACACACCCGGTTGTCTCAACTGGGAACCCGTTATGCTTGGTGATGAACTCTTGCTCAGCAAAGCTCGGGAGGAACCTACTCCGTCGGAGTAACTCCGAAATTCGGAGTCCGAACGGTATCTACCACGGCTTCAACAACAACTGTCTGGAAGCAAAAATGTAGTTCACTGGGGAGTCGCTAATAAACCACGTCGAGATAAAAGGCCCCCAACGATGGTGGTATAACGAGTTTATTTTCAATATAATCGGGCGAGCAATAGGCTGCGGGTGGCTTACGAATGGAGAATGAAAACTTTTCTGACTCTTGAGGCTGTTGACCCTACCAAGCTCGACGGCACAAAGAGTAGCTTTCCAAACGCTCGATTGTACACTACGGTTGGATAGCCCCTCGACAGTTTTTATATACAGCAACTCTTCGGCCTCCCTGAATCTAGCAACCTGAGAGCTTTCGGCTCCCGACTTGCAATGAGTTTCAGATCAATCAGAAGACCAGAAGCTGGTTCCCACCGACAGTCGAAAGTTCTACGTCTGATCATGCTGGGAAGGCTTCCCAGGGAAGCTGTCCGACGACCACAATACGGCTCTTTCGGTACTCGGAGTACCTCGGGTCGTCTGCCTGGTCATGAATG
>NW_003200004.1:0-1071 GCF_000006405.1 Perkinsus marinus ATCC 50983 | reverse complement strand
CGCATTAGCCACAGTTGTGGTATGAGGCTGTTGCTTCAATGTACATGGTGAATGATACCAACACTGATTAGAGGTAAGCGTCCAGCCATGGTGGTCGTGCTCGTTACTGACCGGGACCACCACTCATAACCTGGATGGAAAAGGAACGCTAGTAGAAGGGCTACAACTGCTAATACCGGCGCCCGGAGATATCGGGGGGCATGCATTGTAGTAGTGTGCCAGTATCTGACGATGTAGCACTGGTGTGGTATGGCGATATAGGAGAGAAAGATGTAGAAACCTCACATTCCCTTAAAGTTGATGGTTACAACTACTCGCCCATTATGTTCAATATTGGCATCTCTCGAGAAGCAGTATTACATATAGCAATAGTAGCACAGGGCTATCTGTACGGCCAAGTTGAGCCATAACTCTAGATAGGAGAACCATGTCTCCACCAGACGAGTGTCCATCATCCACACAAACCTCGACAATGTTCCTAAGAAAGAAGGCTTCATCATCATTCTACTACTACCGCTCCGTGATAGAATAGTACCCATAAGGAAACAGACCTGAGTATCGATAGACAAGCCATAGATGTTCTTTGTAGTGGATATCCTGTATAAAAGGAGGAACCCAGCTAGCAACTGTATACCATAGCCCAACTCGAATAAAAAGACGTCTTCCATAAGACAAAGGGAACACTTCATATAAGAATTAAAAAACGGTTGTCGTGACACGGATAGACTCGATGTGCCTTAGTCTGTCGTCGGAAGAGGAGAGGACCACCGGTTGGATATGCTGATCCATGCTGGAGTGTGAGCCCCTCACTATGGGGACTCTTGGTTGAGCAGTTAAGCCAGGGTTTTCCCAAGCGATAGGTCTCCAGTTCAAGCCCGTTCACTACCATGTTTTATTCCATGCGAATGCACTAGAGTATCCAGCCTAATCCAGATAAGGTTTCAGAAAGGCAATCAAGAGCTTACATCACCAAGATGCCGAGAAAGAGCTGCAAGATTCCAACCCACGAACGCACTGCAACTAAATCCAACTAAGACGATGAAACGATGGAACCTCGAATGATATGATGAT
>NW_003205583.1:0-1018 GCF_000006405.1 Perkinsus marinus ATCC 50983 | reverse complement strand
CTATAACAACTACTATGCTCCTACTACTACTACATCATGATGATGATGGCGGTATTGCTGCCATTATCACAGTATCCTAGCTGTCCTTCTTGCTTGATCAGCTAGACTACTCCTATTACTCTTTGTATGTGATGATAGGGAGTGTGGAGTAATTCGTAGTATATCAACAACAACAACTGGGTGGTTGGTGGTGTTAGTAATAGTATTATGCCTCCTTATCATCATCACCTCTCTTGAGTTCATCATCACTTCATCATCACTCTTCCTATTATAGGTATATGGGTCCGATCTATAAGCATGATGGTAGTATTAATAATAATTACTACTACCTCCGACGTCTATTCTCCTCTTCTTCCCTCCTAATATCAGCGATAACTGCCAATCGTGCTCTTGACTCACATAATGGATCTATCCCTAGTCGTGTTGTTGTTCTTCTCGGTGGTGTTGTTGTTGTTAACTCCATATTATCATTATATTCATGACCATTAGAATGTCCTATTCTTCCTTCTTGTACTATAGATGATGTATTTATCGGTGTAATCCTATATAATTCCATAGTTCCCTTCTTCCACCTATTACTAGTATATCCGTGCCGTGGCCGTGACCGTGACCGTGATCGTCGTCTACTCATCCTCATCATAACCCTTTTTATATTATATCTTATCCTCTTCAATACTTGTTTAATATTACGACATATATTATCATGTTTCTTTTTATTATTAAACAAATATCTTATTATTACTGTTAATGCTACTAAGGATGTACATAATATACTCAATAATAATACTCTAATAAAGAGATCATTATCATCATCATTGGATTGTCGCTGTCCCTCTCCATCATCAATTAACAACCTAGTGATGTCCAGCAGCAGCAGCACCTGAGTACTTCTCATTATTTTGATATATGAATAGGCTTAATAGTATCAATGATTACATGATCATCCTCATATACCATTTTGGTGTTCTTGTCTATTTGGAATATTATGTGGTAGTATTATGATATGGGTATAATATAC
>NW_003213374.1:0-1005 GCF_000006405.1 Perkinsus marinus ATCC 50983 | reverse complement strand
TCCATGGGGCGAGCCTTCAAACTACTCCGCTACAAGTGTTTTCGGTTTCTGCTATGACGTATTGGAGATTATTCTACCGAAATCATCAAAGGGTCGAGTTATGACCCGAATTATTGGACAGATGTCGCTTTTGTGACGGATGGTAACTGTGGCTCTGCTTGCTCGTTATTTACGCAGACTCTACAGCTCACAGGAGCTGCAACGGCTTTCACTTTCGGTGGTCTGGCTGATCAGGCGATGGATGTTGCCTCTTTTGGTGGTGGAAACGTTCTGGAATATGATGACGTGTCCCCTCTGTTGAATATTGCCAGCCATCTCGGGTACTGGGCTACGTTTGGTGAGTCTGACTGGTCGAAGAGGCGTATCAAAACTTGGGTTAACAAGCCGATGCCCTTCCCGAACAGTGCAAGGGTCCGGTACACGTGGAACATCGGTTCGGCTGCCCAACTCGGATCAGATTCTTTACCTCGCCAGTTCTACATTATACCCCCGCATAAGCATTTCAATATGTGGGCTCGGAATCTCGATGAGAGAGCGGCTGTTCACAAGGAAATTGTCGGCATCAAGAACTGGACTCATGTAAGGATGAATCCGCAGTTCGCTGACTTAGGTTATTGCCCAGCCTATCATAATGCTTGAGCCAACTGATTCTTGTTCTATCTATTCCACGCACATGCGAAAGGTCTTTTTTGTCTTCTCACTCATGTAGTCGCTATAGCTGTCATTCACAAGAACAATCTAACTATACTCGGAAAAAGTTCTGCAACGCAGCATCTCCCGCAGAGCTCTGCTGTTTCTCCTTTCGGACTGGTCGAGTTCGAATATCGATGTAGAACACACATTTCAATATGATGGTTGAATACTTGCGTTACGGAGTTTTCATGCATACCTTGCCGAGGTAGTTCCGGTATACAAGGCTCTAATGTAAGCAGTTCAATTCAAGAGATGCTGCGAATAGTGAGTCGAGGCTCGACTGTCGAGCCCTGCGCATAAGGAAAAAGTTTC
>NW_003204939.1:0-1250 GCF_000006405.1 Perkinsus marinus ATCC 50983 | reverse complement strand
GAGAAGATATGATGACGCTAGGTGAAAAATGAGAGTCACAAGCGTGCTGCTTCGCAACATGGCACTGCCGTGATAGCATTTACTTGTGATGCACATTTCAATCGTAGAGGCCTATGGAGCAGTACTTCGCATATGATGAAAAAAACGGACGAAGAGAAAAAACAAATAAAGACATTACTGCTGCTGGGGCGGGTTCGGCCAGAAAATCTGTCCGAACCGCCCAAGTGAGTGTACAGGCTTGGTCAGCTAGAGAAAAAGTGATATTCAGATATAATAGGTTACCAACGAGACTTACTCATTATATTGTGTTACATACTTATATCTAAAGGAAATATTAGAAACGTTCCGGATACATACGAGAAATGAGTAATCGTGGAAACGGATACTTCTACAACATCGCACAATCATCTGACTCAACATCTTTCTCGAAAAGATATCGAGATCATATTGTCCAACACAAATATACGTCATCCGACGTTGTTAGTCGTTGTATACAGACAATAGGAGATAAAATCACACTGAAGTTAGCAATCCAACATTACACACACGTTTTACGAAGATATATGAAAAACGTGGTCCGTGGGAATCGAACCTGCGTAAATTCGCATAATGGGCGGGCGCTCTACCAACTGAGCTGCACGAATCGGGCGGAAACGATTTTCAGAGACAGCACAATTGCGTGAATCTTGCCGAACTGCATCGCTCCGCTAGATTTTTGTGACATGAATAAAAGATTTAAAACTGTCGGGCCTGGGATTCGAACTTGCGGTCATTTTAAATCGGCTCCTTGTCGAAACTGTTGTGTTACATTTGTGCAGACTAGTGCGTGCTCAACCTGTGTCGGGCTGCTACGTATGCTATTTAAAACTCAACGGAATTGAACGGCTAGGTCGCGAGAAGATGCCTTCATTTTGCCTATATACTCTAGCCGCAGGTAATGCCGGTTTGATTTTAGCGCGCGCCCGGGGCCCCCACCCCAGCGCGCGCAATTTTGTTAAGGCGTTGGGTTGGGTTTCTTGGCGAAACCGGCGCGGGATCCACCAAGGGTCCGGTGCGAGAAGATATGAGGACGCTAGGTGAAAAATGAGAGCCACAAGCGTGCTTTTTCGAAGCCAAAACGGCACTGCCGTGATAGCAATTAACTTGTGATGCACATTTCAATCTTAGAGGCCTATGGAGCAGTACTTCTCATATGATGAAAGAAACGGACGAAGAGGAAAAGCAAATAAAGGCATTACTGCTGGCTGGGG
>NW_003211867.1:0-1743 GCF_000006405.1 Perkinsus marinus ATCC 50983 | reverse complement strand
AACTCCAATGAACCCACTCCCAAAGACGCACTACTAGAAGCCCATAACGCTGCTACACAGCGCGAAGAAGCAAAATATTTCCGTTTCGCTCAGAAGTTTCCTCACTAATTATACAAGTCTACTCACGGAGAGAGAAGTGTATAAAAACCAACGAGAATTTTCTCCAAAATTTCCTACTGTCACCAACACATTTAATTGACCATGTGTGTAAAACCGACGTTCGTCTCTGCATCGGTATCGAGCTAATGTCGTCCATAGAGTCTTCAAAGGTGTTCATAGACCCATCAGCAGACTTCTGGGAAGACGACGATTGGAGCATCTGCATGAAGTGAGTCATAACATTAATTTCCATCGATGTCAATTCGGCACAAAATAGTGGAATAAAATGATGTGAAATTTCACTTTATATATATAGCGCGTTCGATTTTGATAGTCCAAAAACGAGAAAATGTTGTAATTTTGCTAATTCGACGATTAGGGATCTGAAACCTCGACCATTTTGAGGTCTAAAAATAAGAAGTATAGTAATACTTATTATTATTAGCGATCACAAACCGTCATAGAGTTAGAGCGAGCGGCGCATATACATCCTCGACACGCTGTCCAGATTCCATAGTAAAAGTTAACTCTAAGCACACATGGGTATCCGCAAGCTTTTCTTGTTACAATGGAGTTTCACCACCCTAGTGATATGAAAAACGCTAGTGAAAAACATATTTCACGACTACTGCATATCACCGCAAATATCGCGTTAATCACCGAGTTTTACGACGCCACTTCACGTAAAACGGGTAGTCGTGAAACTCCAATAAAACATAAGAAGTCGAATCGACGATTTCGCGGAAGAGTAGTACTTCTACGTCAATCGAGACCATCTGCCTCACTATGCTGAAATTTCGAACCAGTTAGCCTTCGACACAGCAGTTCATACATTTTGATATAGTATAAGATTACTAAGTGTACTCATATGTGAATTCATGACCAGTGTGGGAAAATACGCACATAGTGAACCACATGTGTTGGTGACCATGTGGGAATTCCGAGGAAATTTTGGGAGATTTTTTTACTCCTGTGAACTTCTGCCCCGAGTCGTATGTAATCTCCTATAATTAGTGAGGAAATTCCTGAGCTCAGCTGAGGAAAGCGAACATATATCCCAACACTGTTCATGACGGTTGCCCACACTGGAGTGGTACGTCTCTCTGGAGGCAAGGTAACCGCATCTCACATTGCTGATATCACTCCTTCCCCTACACTCTGCTAGAGCTTTCACCACTGCATCGGCTGCTTCTAGGTTGCTGGTCGCCAAGTAATACTAATAATAATAGCGGAGGTAGTGTATGAAGATGTGACAATGAGAAATTATTATTCGTTTTTGTACACGTCTACTCCAACCCTGGTGCAATCATTATCATGATCAGTGTTGAATTATATGCTTGCTTTCCTCAGCTGAGTTCAAGAGCTCCAGTAGGAGTGCACAGAAACTAACGAAAATTTTCAAATTTTCTCAGAATTTTCATATTGTCACCAACACATGTGGTTGACCATGTGCATATCCCCCCACACTGATCATGATATAATGAGAAAACTCCCGAGCTCAGCTGAGTTAAGCAAACATATATTCCAACAATGTTTTGCACTGTACTCACAAATACACATAGCAACGACAAAATGCGCACCTTCTGGTGGTAGATTAATTCACCTTAGAAGAAATGTGAAACTAGCGCAGTCCATCAAATCCCC
>NW_003216821.1:0-1791 GCF_000006405.1 Perkinsus marinus ATCC 50983 | reverse complement strand
ACTTTGTGCCACAAAGTTTGTAGTTCGGGTCGATCACAACGGCGTGCGCCACGCACGCACGAGCGATACTCGTTACGCTTGCTTGAATTTGCCCCATGCAAGCCTGGACCTTCATAGAATGGCAATAAACCGAACAAGTTTGACAATACGCACACAAGTTTGACAATACGCATCCAAGTTTGACACTTCAGCTCGACATTGCCCAACTCGACAATTGGGCCAATACCGCTAACCATCGATAGTCACGCAATATACTTTACCACTGGTAGATTACCAGTGTTCATACCCAATCAATAGAAAGAAGTGTGAAGTTCGTTCACAGTGTGAACCCAGCAACTCAGCAGTATGCACAAATATGCACCACCAACATCACAGAGAATAATAACCAATGATGCGGAAGATATGACCTTCTTACTTTCAAATAGTCATAGACGGACTTAGCGGACTTAGATAGTCTCAGCGCTGGGCTACGCAGCTACTACACAGAGACAATACCAACACAGAAGGAGGTCCTCACACAGTAGGTATCCCCAGGTGTCGGTTGAAGTCCGAGGAGTCGGAAGGGCATGTGTCAAACTGCATTTGAAAGACAGCCCCACGCTATCCTACGCTGTAGGACCTACAGCGAACATATATGAGGGAGTTCTTCAGAAGAACATGATTGTCGAATTCCCCTGATCCTTTGGTTATGCCATGTAACCTTGAGCCGATGTTGATACAAATTGGATAATGGTAGTACCATCATGAAACTATCATGTTGAGTAAAATGCAGAGTTATTCCACCTATTTTACCTCATTCACAAGATCACTACGAATATAGAAGGTAGTGTTGGCAACACTATGTTGCCGACGAGTCTCGCGCTGCGCGTCTCCTTGGGCGCTGGGTGATATCTCATTGAGATAATCTCAAAAACTCAACACGTAGGAGATTTCGGACAATAACTTCTTTTTAGGAGGGTGTAGGAGGGTGGGAGCCGAGAGGCTTTTCAGAGAAGTCATAAGACATGGCTTCGCGGACTCCATCAGTTTGAGAGTATCCACGATTTCGAGCCATAATGAAAATACTTGAAAGAATTCGTGAGGGGCGAGGTCACAATACCAATCGAATAAGTTATTTCAGAAGATTCGCTCGATACGCATCCAAGAGACTCGCAGAAAGAAAAGTGTGCGAGACGGCTCTTAGAGTTCACGAACCGCCTAGAGCTCCGACTGGTGTGGCTCTTGGAGAATCTGGTCCGAAAATACCGTGGATGAAATCGTTGATCATGAGCAGGGCAGCCTCGGGTTGGTCGGTGGGCACAAAATGACCAGCTCGATACACCTACAAAAGTTGGTAACTTGATGTTATACAGAATATTCAGCATCTTACTTGGAAGAAGCTGAACATCCCGCTCTCCTGATAGGTGGCACTGCGGAATTTACCAATCGAGATTCCGCTATCATCCTGAGGGGAAATGCCGCCATCAACCAAGGTCCGGGGAGTCGAACGAATCGGAGTGCATACCGGAACGTTGGTTCGGCAATGAACTCACCTCATACTCATAGCGGGGAGCGTTGGTGAAAGACTGACGGCCCGGCCACTCCATCGCATCCGCCACGTGCTCGTAGCCAATCCAGTTACAGATGAAATCTTGATCTCCGTCATACAAAAGAACCTTAGAGAGTCATGTAGAGCTTATTGAGCTCAGCTCAAACGATGAACTTGTCATGAATAAATCATAGTAGCGTACTGGCAGCATAATGAAATGATAGTTCCAAAAGACGACGACGGTTTTCCTAGAGGCAACAAAT
>NW_003204282.1:0-1164 GCF_000006405.1 Perkinsus marinus ATCC 50983 | reverse complement strand
GAGTGGGACGGAGGGAGAACGACTTGAGAGTGTAAAACGCCTTCAACGTCGTGTCGGCAGTGACGGACCACGAAGCCTGAGTGATCGAAGTAAGTGAATGCTTGTCAACATCGGAGTGACGCTGAGAGTCCCTGATTGTCAGCAGCAGAGGATCGAGGAGAACTTCGGGATTCCCCCGGCCGTCTTCTTCAACTGCGCTCAGCTGCCAGGAGCGGAAAATCGACGATAGCAGACGATAACCATGCAGAGTAGTTGGAAGAATGAAATCCTCGTCAGGGTCAGTAGTCGGACACGATGGACAGATGATAGAGTATTCCGAGGCCGAGGTTATGAGAACCGAAATCGACAGAGAGAGGCTGATGCTCTTATCCACGGAATTGGCATGTGAGAGTTTCATCTTACACACACTTGTTGGTGGCCTCGCTGGGACATAGTCGGACGGTAGACGAAAGATAGTGAAAAAGGTTGATACTGTCGACGGCAGAAGACCGATAACGTCTGCAAAGAAGTCGCGAAGGATTGCGAAGAGACCGGTCGGTGTTGTCGAAGAGAGCTTGTCTCAAGATGCCGAGTCGGCAACGTTCCAGGAGCGGAAATGTGAGTGATCCATGAGCAGATACCGGACGTCTCTAATCGGTACAGTTCTCGATCACCGCAGACGACGAACGAGTACCGGAGTATGACGACGCAAAGTTGTCTGCCAAGATGAACCAGATCGTTACGGGGCTATGGTCAAGGCCTTCTGCTAGCCACTGACCCAGCCAAACTAAGGAACCGGCCGGATGAGAACTGTCGACAAAGAGGAAGCTGACGTCTCGATGGGTTTCCGTCGGAGAGCGAAGATGACGTACAACACCAAGATGAGAGGATTTTAACGTTCTGCTCCCTTCTCTCAATAATCTCCAAGCGAGTTGCGCTTGAGAGGAATCCAACCCTTTACCCAGCACAGACTGTTTATTACACATTAAACGATTCATTCGAGACTTGTTATCAGACTACCCTCTTGGTAAGAGGAGCGACTTTAGTCGTCAATGTCCTAGCCAGGGATAGTCTGTTTCCTTCGACGGGAACAAGGATTGACGGGATTCTGGGATGTGACTTTCTGGCTGAAGTAGGACAGGTGAAAATAACTGCCTCCAGGCAACATCAAGGAGGTAACCCCTC
>NW_003210886.1:0-1578 GCF_000006405.1 Perkinsus marinus ATCC 50983 | reverse complement strand
CGCAAGGTCAGCGGAAACTCTGCAAGGTTCTATCTTTTCTATGCTCAAGGTGGTGGCGACGATAAGAAATGGGTCCCCGATTTCGTTCGTGTCTTTAAGGAGTTCATCCTCAAGTACGGCAACCCTGATATGGGTAGTCTCGGTATCAGCTTCCAAGTCAAGCTTGATCTTGCTACGTGGTACAAGATATTTGATGCTTTCGATGCGCTCGAGACTGACCCACAGTTCAAGCCCTACAACATAGTCCTTGATGTTACGATGAACTATTACAACACTGACAGGATACTGGTGGACCAGATTATGTTCAGGGCTGATCACGTTACTCTGCTTACCTTCGCCAACACCTCCCCGCGACTTATCAACTTTTTCGTAGCCTTCCTGACCAAAATTTGTCCCAACTGTAACAATAACTACTATCCCAATTACAAGGCTAAGATCACTTTTTTGGCCGAAGGTGATTGCAACTCGGGAGCCTGTAGTAAGACGTCGATGTGTGCTTACTACGGTGATCGCCTTACCGACCCCAAGGGAGGTATCCTCTACGCTTACAATCAGCTTTCGACTGCTCTCGACTATGTTCGTGATCATGTTCTGTCTAAGGATAAATTTGATCACTTCTTTGAAGCCGGTGGTACACATATCGGTCTTAGCTCCTTCTCGTGGGTCATGTGTTACTACGGCTCCGAGTCGTGGCATCAGATTGGCCTACAAAAGTGTATGTCCGACTACCACTCCGCTTCACAGATATGCCGTCAAGGTTAAATACCCTTATGTCTCGAAAATTATTTTGAGCGCGCGCGCCCAAAAACAAGAAGAACGTAGGCTTAGGTTTTCGCTATCTCGACTCGGTGTCAGCTAGTTTAACTGAACTCAAGGATAGGGTACAAGGATAATGAGGGGGGATGCGTAATTTAAGCTACACTCGGGACTTGGGTAAATCATCGAGTAGACGAGAAGCATGGTCGGTGAGGGCTTGTGATAAGGTGTGGTCTCGAGAAGGTGCCGACCAACGCAAACGACAGTCCCTCCTATGGTTATTCTGAAGGAAACGACATAAATCAGCGGAATGAAGGACTCCTGAATCCATGAAGAGGCAAGATACTCTCCTCAGAGCTCAAAAACCTACACTATGGCAGAAGGGAACTGAGAGGACCATGGATTGCAGGGCCTACGATGGTAGACGTTATGTTATTGTCACGACACGCATCGATACGCTCGATAGCAGCGCTGAGGGGGAGTTCCAGGAGGAGTAGGCCAACAGCAGTCGGGAAATCCTGAACGTACCATGGTTACTTCCAAGGCTGAGAAGAGGTGTACCTCTCTATAAGTGAGCAGCCTTTTAGTGAGCTTGTTGAGAGGATCGATCCACGTTGGCTCGTCATCATGGCAGCTCAATCTGCTTCCATCGACGAGATCGACAAGACGATGAATGGCTCGCGACAAAGGGAGGAGACTCTCGCATGATGATGCTGTCCGACCTAACGAAAGCGTTTAATCTACAGCAACTCTTTTGGTGAGTCGATAGTAGCAGTAGTATCCTCGATGGCTCATAGCCTAACGTCATCCCTTAAAGATGTT
>NW_003214920.1:0-1098 GCF_000006405.1 Perkinsus marinus ATCC 50983 | reverse complement strand
TGATCGAGTGATGGTCAAAACCCATAAGCGAAAAATTACGTATCGTCATCATCACCATTCCAATCATGCGCTCGCAGAGCTTGCAAAGCACGTTCCTTAGCAGCTCTCTGTGGCCTCGGCTGAGGTGGAAAATTGTTGCTCCCATCTTGAGCAACTCGAGAATCATCGTCGGGCACGGTCTTATCGTGAATCAGGTCCTCAGGGTCATCGGAGACCAATCCGTCCATACGACTATCATCATCGACATCGAGGACACCCTCGTCCGGAATATCGTCGTCTTCTCGGAAGAGCTTCAAGTTTTTAATATGGTGTTCCTCCACAACGTTAGTACTTTCATGTACCAGTACAGCAATACGTTTACCAATGATACGAGTCACCTTAAAAGGACCACGGAAACGACGACTCCATTTATGCTCGCGACGGCCCAAAGCTAGGACTCTGTCGCCAATGCTGATGGGACGATCACTGCGGTGCTTGGAGCTCTTGTTCAAAGCAGTCTCGAAGGCACGCTCACGACGGTCTTGCCATATCGAGATAAATCGTTGTTGAAGCCTGTCTAGACGGAGGGCTCTATTGCGGGCCATAGATGTCAACTCGGTCGGATCATCGGTCTCGATATCATCGAAGTCAGAGTCGAGTTGCTCGATACGGAGCCGTGCCTGTAGGGCAGAGCACGGTGTGAAGCCGAACATGAGCTCGTAAGGGCTAACGTTCTCAGCGCCCTCGTAATCCAAGCCGTACGAGTTGATGCAGTTCTCCAGCATGGCGATAACGACAGGGTCGTCCCATGAACGGCCCGATCCTTCAAGCATTCTAGCTAGCGTGGAGTTTATAACCCTATGGCGAGTCTCGACCCAACCGAGTGTCCAAGGGGCCCTCGAAGCAGAATATTTTATTTGTAGTCCATGTAAGCGGCAATACTCCGTCATATACTTACTGAGATGAGCTTGGGCTCGATCGCATCGTAGTCTTACAGGATAGCCGAAGCGGTTGAAGATGACCGATAGACCATCGCATATGTTTTGAGCCTTGAAAGACCCAGCCAGAGGGAATACAGCCGTGAAGCTTGTGTAGGCGCATGTTGCCGTGAGAAGACTG
>NW_003203973.1:0-2062 GCF_000006405.1 Perkinsus marinus ATCC 50983 | reverse complement strand
CTACTACTACTACTACTACTACTACTACTACTACTACTACTACTACTACTACTACTACTACTACTACTACTACTACCACTACTACTACTACTACTACTACTACTACTACTACTACTACTACTACTACTACCACTACTACTACTACTACTACTACTACTACTACTGCTACTACTACTACTACTACTACCTATAGGCAAAAGCCAGAAGAAAGGGTTCGGCCCAACTACCGCTACAAAGTCGCCGTAGCATCCACGATGATAAATAGACTGGCAACGAAGATCTATAAAGTTCCAAGTGGCTGCGCCCACCCCAGTATAGTCTTGTTTCTTGCTAGACTTCTCGCAGTACTCAATAGTGGTCATCGCCTTGAATGCCAACCTACACGATAGGACTGCAAGAGATAGAACAGGGCGGGAGTTACTACCATATGTGGAAAGCAAAGAACACTGTCAACAGTAACCCGAAGAGAGATGAGAGGACCATGCCGAATACCAGTAGGAAGACTCGTCCCAAAGGCTCTTCTTCCTCGACCGCATAACGCGTCTGACAAAAACCTCAGTAGTTACATAACAGCCACGATGCTAGTTGATTCCAATGGAGTAATGTTATCAAACAGCCTTCCAAGAAAGGAGCAGTCGGGTAGATTCGAACCATGGTGACGCTAGAGAGAACAACTCCCAATCTCACCGATTCGATCATAGTGATCCACACAAAGTGAGCCGTGAGTGTTGCATAGAAGAGTAGTAGGAAGAAGTACTTGTGGTTACGGAACCCAACACAATTGTATATCCATGGGCAGTGGTGGTCCATCTTCAAGACCTAACCATCCATGTCATTGTCACCAACCGTGCGATGACCAGGAGCAACCAAGATGATCTCAATACATATCAGTAGAGATCAATATTGATAACTCTGCTGTTATGGACACACGCGTGGAATTCACGCCGTGAATTTTCGTGGATTTTCGGTGAAATTGTCCAAAAATTTTTGAATGGGAAGTGGAGAGGGAATCTTATTGCTCGCGGTAATCCTGCTCGTAGCGTGAGACAACTTACACATCTCTTGCAGACTCGGCAATGATGACATCTGTCGGGTTTGAACCTGCGACCATTCGCATGAACAGCAAGCCCCTCGACGACTAAACCTCACTTCCCACACCATTTACAGTGTCTCCTCTCCCCACTCCGCTTCTTTTCTTGTGCATCTGACGGTTACCACTTTCCAAACAAGCGAAGCATCACTGATCTCACCCAGTCCGGAAAGATCAGCTCCAACAGGCTCGTCTTCTCCTCCTCCATTATACAACCAGTTTTCAGTGTTTGGTATCTACCAATAGCCGTCGAAATGACTCAACAGAAATCAACGCTTCATCGATACGATTGCGAAACGGAGGAGTTCACCAAAGAACCTAGCACTAACGACACACACTAGTAGTGAAGGAAATCATACATAGTTGAGATAAGCGAATTGTTACTATTCGAAATGCAAAGACAAGGGGTCAAGCGGAGGCATCAGACTCAATCGTTTCCAGCATAAATTTTCTCACCTCCCCAGGAGTAGTAACAACACATAGAGTGTAGCACACAAGTAGCATGGCGAAGAGGGCGTTGAATATGACCAGCTCAATCCATCCTCGTTGGGCCCTAACAATAACCAATAAGAAGCGAATAGGTTCATCTCCACTTACATTTCACGACGTACAGCTGTCGGCCTGTCGAGCTGCAGCAGCGGCAAGATGTGGACCTGAGATGTCATGGACCTGTGGTACTTAGTTATTCATAACGTACAAAGTTGTATATGGCCCATAGAGCGAAGATGATAGTACACACGAAGAGCACTGGCAGGAAACGCGCAGGCTCCTTGTCAGGGAAGGAGTTGGTAGGGCTATAAGGCATGTAGAAGTGAAGACATTGTTGGCTGAAGTGGCAGTGTAGTGGGGACTTCTTTGGCCGACTTAGGAGCGTTCGAGTCCATTTCGCTCATCGAGTTCCAGCAAAATTGAGAAAGTCAGCATAGCAGTACGTGCCTCTTTTGGGAATCTTCTTGAGAGTGCGGACGTACG